>NC_135178.1:16634917-16937000 GCF_041146795.1 Maylandia zebra
GCACTCACACTGAATTAAAATGAAACAGAACATATGGAGACTGTTTCTGCATTGCCCCGAGTGATACCTGGAAAACTATTTCACACAAGCTGCTCCTCTTAATGGGACTGTGTAGTCATAGCCTGATTTTGCATATCTTTGAATGCACATGCAGTTTGCTTGCATTGTACACACAGAGACAAAAAAGACAAAGAGCAAATAGCAAATTTAATCCTGTGGGATCTGTCCCTTGAAATAAGGTCAGTGACTATACTTTTGCGTGTCCATATTTCTTTTTCAGCAACAGTGATGACAATGTACTCGAGTATGGTTTCATCAGAAACACAGAGATGAATTGTGCTCTTCTTGCCCTGGCTTTGCTGGCACTGTGCACCTGCATCAGCAATGTTTCATCACCTTAGTGCTCAGCACAGTTGCATCTCGGGCTGAATAAAGTGTCCTTGTCAACACCAGTCTCTTTGCTGTGATGGCAGTATGGTGGCATTTACTAAATCCTCCTTTCCTCCGCTGCCATGCACCTTTCATCACAAAAGAGGGATGGTGATTATAGGTTAGTACTAATTTGTAACGTGACAGGCTATAAGCATGCCTCATCACAAAAAAGCATATTTTGACTTTGACAGTTTTTGCTGATACTTTAAGGTGGACATAATTATTGCGATGTCACATATCATGTACTGGAGCCCCCTCGAACAAAAGATGGTTGTCAGTCACAAGGTAGGGCAGCCAAGATGAAGCTTACCCTGCACGTTGTATTCAGAAAGACAACTGAGACCATAAACTCATCATGAAATCTTTATCTTTATCGCCAAGGGCGATCGTGGCTCAAAAGTTGGCAGTTTGTCTTGTAATCAGAAGGTTGCCGGTTCCAGCCCCGGCTCCAACAGTCTCAGCCGTTGTGTCCTTGGGCAAGACACTTCACCCGTTGCCTATTGGTGCACCCCAGGGCAGCTGTGGCTACAACGTAGCTTGCTATCACCAGCGTGTGAATGGGTGGATGATTGAACGTAGTGTAAAGCGCTTTGGGGTCCTTAGGGACTAAGTAAAGCATTATACAAATACAGGCCATTTACCATTTGAGGTTATAGATCAAGTGGGCAGAGGGGTAATTTTCCTGTAGACAACCATACAACTTAACTTCTTTGCAACCAGAGCAGTCTCCCCCTGGTGGGCATTTCTTAGACTACAGGCTTAAGTCACTTTGATGTTGGCTTTTGGCTGACAGTAAGCTTATTGTAAAAAATTATAGTGGGGGAAAAAAGACAGTATAGTGATCAAATTAATTAAAAATAATGCTTTTTAAATGTGCCAATGAGGAAATTAGGTTAGCAATAAAGTTCTTCCTTGACCTTATCACTGCTTTAAAGGTACATCTAGTTATATTTAATGTGACACAGCATAGCTTGGCATAGTTTAACTTTCCTCATCCAGCTGATACAAACATGCTCCCTGTCACATCCATCAAGTTCAGTGTCAGATAGATTTTGCCACATTTTGGCGCAGAGACCAGGTCTGGCTCCTGCAGTCTGGTTTCTGTCACAAGGTATGATACCTCCCCCCTGCACACCTTTCCACATTAAGCTTAAACAGTCAGGTTATTGGCAGATATTTTTCACTCCTATGACTAATGACACAGGCAATGCTGTCAGTTCAGGGCAGAGGTTGTGGTTACCTCATGAAGGAGATGATATATTGAAAGGGAGCCAGGTTTGTATAGGGGAGCAGTGGAAGTGTTCCTTTGTGGAGCAGGAAAGCTATGGAAAGTATTTTCCTTCGGGAGTGCTTTCGACAGCTTCAGTGAATGCAGTATGGCCAGCATTCAAGTCTGGTGATGCTAAACTTGTATTCTTAACCTGCTTAGTTGGTAGAAACTCATAGTTGTGAAAATGTGTGAAAATTTGCAAAAAATAAAATAATTATCCGAGCAAAATGCTTTAAAGAGAAGTTAAAGAAGGAATATAAGTCCCCTACAGACATGCACTCTTCTGATGATTAATTTTCTATTAATCATCAAAAATTTCCTGCTTGATGTGGATGAATGTGCTTTTCTGGAAAAGGTTACACCACCTTAGCAACCCAGTATCGTGGGAAACCGTGTAATAGACACGCTGGTCTACCGGGTCCATTTCACGCTTTGCATCTCCAAAACGTGAAATGGACAGGCTTGCAGAAGTTGCATTACTATATGCCAAATTTGCATTACCAGCAGGGGGAGATAATATATTTAAAGCCGCAAAGTCGGTAGTGAGCAAAAAAAACTCATATTAAGTACATTCCAGTGTCCTTAATTGTCAGAATCGATTAAGGTATATACATATACATTTACATGTATATGTATATACATGTAAATGTGTTAATAATTTCTGTTTAAACACTTTAAACACCGTGATTATTTTCATGCTGAAATAAAATATCTCCCTCTTCAGATTACTGTAACTTACTACAAATTCTGCATTTCTGAGGAAGCTGAGTAATCTTGTCCCAGTCATGTCTGATACGGGATTTAAGCTGTTCAACAGTTCTGGGTTGTTCTTTGTTGATGACAGAGATGCTGGCCTTTGAACTGAATGCTGATAACAACCTGGATCCTTTTACTTTGTAGTCTGGAGGAAAGTGTCCATGTTTTCCAAAAACAATTTTCACTTTTGGTTTTGTCTGGCCACCAAACCGTTTTACGCATCTCCCCAGTTCATTTTAAATGAGCCAAAAGAAGACAGCAGTGTTTCTGGATCATGTTCACATGTGGCCTCTTCTTTGCATGAAAGAGCTTTAACCTGCCTTTGTGGACAGCACAGTGAACTGTGTTCACAGACAGTAATTTCTGGAAGTGTTTCAGAGCCCAGGAAGTGATTTCCATGACAAAATGTACTTGTTTTTAATCCAGTGCTGTCCAAGGGCTCATGGACATCTAGTACTGATATCTGGCCTTCTCGTAGGGCAGATGTGTCTCCAGATTCTCTGAATCATTTGATGCTATTATGTCCTGTTAATGGTGAGATATTCAAAGTCCAGCTCAGTGAACCTTGGCTGATCTTTACTTCTGAGAAACTTTGCCTCTCTCAAACTCAATCATGCTACCGACCTGTTTCCAATTAACCTAATTGGCTGATAAATCTTGCTTCAGCTGTTTCATTTTTGTACAACTTACTTTTACAAGCCTTTTATTCTGCCCTCAGCTTTTTTAAATGTGTCACTATCATCAAATTTAAAATGGCCAAGATTTTTATGGAAATACAAACATTTCTGAGTTTAAACATTTGATATATTTTCTATGTTACATTGTGTTTAAAATATGTGTTTATGAGCTTTGTAATTCATTGCATTCTGTTTTTCTTTACATTTTACAGTGAACCTGTGCACAGTGACCCTGTCACCTTTAGTATACCAGAAGGATGCATGATGAATGCATTAACAGCTAACTGGGCATGTCTCTCCTGCCATTGTTTTTGAAAATTCCCCCAAACCTAAGTTTCTCAAATTACAGCCCACAGTGGCCCTTTTTATTGACGTTATAACAATAAGAGAATTCACTTTCATGCATCCACAGTTCATGTCAAACTGTGACAGACGCGTTTGTATTAAATTTCATCTCTTTTGTCATTTGACATGTAACACTGAAAAATATGGCCGCTTTTAGGAAATGTTAACAGCCCAGTCAATAATGGTTAAACAGTTCTTTTTTTAATTATACTGCTGATAGAAGCAGTCAATTCCTCTGAAAAGACACATTTTCTAATTGAAAATCAAAATCTAACTTAAAGTTAGATGTACATTTTTGGCTTCATAAACTGGCACACCTTGCCCTGAATACTAATCTCACGGGAAGAAAGCATTTGCTATTAGACACCCAAATTTGCTTCTGTGAGAAAAAAAAAATCATAAGTATTGATATTTTTTTAACAGGAGCTGTAGTTAGTTTTTAGCTTCCAGCTGTTAACAGAAGTCTTTTTCGAGAGTGAGACAGCTGGGTGCATTCACACATTGTGGCACAAGAGCTGTAACACCATTAATTACTTCCTTAGTAATAAGAAGAATTTTTTTCTCAGAAACTGCATGGATTGGGATTTAAAAGTAACTGACAATGTGAACATCACTTCAGACAGGTGAGCTGGCATGCAAACCTCCAGTTTATAAGCTACAGTATCATAATTATAGTTTGATCTGTCAGTATGTGTCACACGATTCAGTGTCAGATTTTACGCATTGCGCAGAATATGATGCAAGTGTTGTAGCTCGTTCCTTCACTGTGGTCGGTGTGTCTGAATTAAGCTGTGAAGGACATTGAAGTAAGCATGAACCTCTGAATGACAGAATGTCCTCACTTTGCCAGCAATGATAGGGCTCTCAAAAGCCCTTTTGAGATATATCATCGTACCATAAGTTATGCAACATAATATATATTTCAGCTAATATTTAGAGTGGCTGAACAAGTCATTAGGCATGAGAGAAAGTGATTAATCAGTTGCAGCTCTGTTTTCTATCGCAGCATCTGAGCTGAAAACAATTTCTGTGACAGAAAAAAAAGCTTGTGCTACAAAATTAAAGGATGTATAAAGGATGCACTTCACAGATGCTATCAGGTCAACAACAACAAAAAGACTGAGTAAATATGCAAGATGTGTAATAACAATATTGTTTAAGCACAATCATCTGCATAATAAACTAGTCATTATTCATCTTACACCTGCTCTGATTTTTTTGCTCATCTGCTCTAAATCTGACTTGAGACAGATTTAGTTTAGCACATCATGAGCAAATCAGTCAATGCTTTACACTTTTCAAACTTTTAATTTGAAGTCATAAATTGCCTTACTTGTAAAACATATTAACCGCATGATCTTTAGTAGAAAGCTTGGACACAAAGGTACATCGGGACTTACATGCACATAAACAGCAGTATGTGCATGCAGTGGGGTTTTTTTGTCCCTAGAAGGATCTTCATCATCAAATGATAGGGGAAGCTAAGTGAGTCTTACCCTGAGGAAATCTGTTGATAATCAGTTTTCCATCCAAATCCAATCCTCTTTGGGTCTCTAAGAGTTGAGTCCTAAGTAATAAGAAATGCATACTTTCCCTGTTCTAATCAAATTCTGCTTAGCACCACGGGGAATCTAGCAAATCAAAGAAAGAGGGGGGCAACAAGAAGACACTTTTTTATTTGTTTATCAACCCACACTTACCAGTAACAGACAAACAAATGCTCCAGCAAGTTCTGCTAGTTCAGAGTTGGAATCTGCTTCTGCCGATATAACTGTTTTAAGGACACTTACTGTACCTTTCAACCTGCTGATCACTATGCTGATTAAAGCTGCACCAGATAACGTTTTCTTTCCTATACCAATACAGGCTCTGTACATTGAACCAGAGTTGTGATCCATAACCTCTGTTTTCTCAGTTACAACTCCAAAGACCTGTCCTCAGATCAATAAGACACCAGGTGCGAAGGTGGGAGAGAGAATCTCCTCTCCAAAGCCCAGATGAATGGCGTATCACACACAGGATGCAAAGATATCATTGACCGTAACTGTTAATATGCTCCTTGTGAAATATATTCTGCTCTCAGTGACTCGGTGGTGAGTTAATTAACTTATTAGGAACAGAGGGTAGCAGCGAATCCTGCACTGAGAGGTTCCTGCAGGAATTAAGTTTAACATCCCTTAGTTAGACCTTGTAACTCTCTGCACTAAGCCTCTCACCTCTCGGCTCCGTGGGCCTACCATCCAATTAAATCCAGAAAGCTGTTTCTACAGCTGAGAAAAAGGGAACGGGGCAACAGTCCTGCTCAGCATGCTGTTGAAATGTTTGACATGGCGGACTCCCTCAGGTGTCGGTGTGTTGGTGGTTCTTTGTGTCTGGGGGTGGGCGTCCGGGTACACACCGGCTCACTCCTTGGCGGCCGCTTGTCGGGGCCTGGGGCCTGGGGCTCGCTCGGGCCCCTTTGGAGGTGGGGTGCCCCCGGCCTCTCGGCCTAGGGCTCGGTCACTCAGGCGCAGCTGGGGGCCGGCGGAGCTCACGGGCGCGTCACTGCAACTCCCCCTGACTTCTGCTCCGCGGCTGCTGGGCGAGCCCTCATCTGGGACTCTCCTCAGCTCTTACTGGGACAGTGGCGCGGCTGCCCCTCTGTTGGTCTTCCTTGGTCTCTTGTGTTCTGGGGGCCTCTGGATGTCTGGAGTTTTGATCTCCTCCATACCCGCTTCACACCCTGGAGGACGGGGCTGTGGCCCCCCCACACTCCCTAGCAGATCATTACATGGAGAAACCTTTGGAATGCAAGCATGCTGATCCACACAGGTATGCACACATGGGTATTCACAGACGCGGACTAAAGCTTTCTTGGCTGCTGCCTCAAAGCACACTGTGCGCTGTCTATCTTGCGTGCTGCACAATATCGTTTATTACTTAGTAAATACTGATATCTATGACTAGCTAGTTTATTGTGATGGTATGGTGCTTTGTTTTCTCTATTATTATGTTGCTCTTTGTTGTTTGCTGTCTCCTCTGTTTGTTTTTGTTTGTTTGTTTGTTTGTTTTTTTTTCTCCATACAGGTGACCCAGGAGTTTTTTTTTTTTTTTTTTTTTTTTTTTTTTTTTTTTTTTTTTGTCTCTCTTCCCCCCCCCCTTCTCACCGTCTCTTCTCCCCTTTGGTTTTCTTTCTTTCTCTCCCCCTCTCTCTCTCATTCATTCCCCCTGTCCTATTTATTAAAAAAAAAAAAAAAAAAAAAAAAAAAAATGACAAAGGATGAACTGAAGCTCTGCCATCACGTAATGTCGCATACTGCTGTTTCTGATGTCATTTAGAAAAAAAAAAAAAAAAAAAAAAAAAAAAAAAAAAAAAAAAAAGGAATTAAGTTTAACATCCCTTAGTTAGACCTTGTAACTCTCTGCACTAAGCCTCTCACCTCTCGGCTCCGTGGGCCTACCATCCAATTAAATCCAGAAAGCTGTTTCTACAGCTGAGAAAAAGGGAACGGGGCAACAGTCCTGCTCAGCATGCTGTTGAAATGTTTGACATTTTCACATTGTCCTCATACACCCTATAACAATTACTATTAGATACACAAACACTAAGTAATGGTGGGTGAGGTGGGGGGTGTTAGAATGTATCTTTGCATGTGTTTGTTAGTGAAAGATTCGTTTTGTGCACGCTTGCTGTTGTGCCTCCATGCATATATATTACTTTGTTTATATGCTTCATTATTCTGTGTGGATTTTCTAATCAGTTCACCCTCAGTCCAGCCAGAGCTTGTCTCTCTCTGGGTCAGTAATGAGAGTTGTTGCAGGCACACTTATCAGATGCCCTTTTTAATAGTCAGCGTTTTATTAACAAGTCAGAAATAAATAACAGTAAACAGCAATGTTTCAGTTTGTTAGTAAGTTTTGTTATTGCCTCCTTGTGTGCTGGTAATGACGAGACAAGAAGATTCTTGATACAATATTGGCCAGGCTGACCTAAATACACTTTTGTTAGACTTGAACAAATTCTGCATCAGAGCCAGTGAAGACTACAGGAGGTAGACTCAAGGGTCACTGAGCGTTTTCATACTAGGAAACGTCACTTGAAGGCAACAGAAACATCTCAAGTATTTAGAAGTGTGTTTGCCATGATTTAGAGATCCTTTGGATATCACTTTCCCACCTCCACTCACACACATTTATTCTCACATAAAGGTAGGTAATCCTGCTTCTATGTGATTATACAAGATCTCCTCTTTTTAGCAATTTCTCCATGATACCTGGGGACATTCAGCTGATCCGTAAGAATGATGACATCTACACGTTTAACTTGGCTAAAAGGGCTTAGGGAGATGATGTTGTAGATTTGGTGCACCATCTTCCTCCATATAGAAAACCCCACTGCGACATGGAGAATAGAACTAATGACTGATGAGCCCTTTGACACAGAAATGCTTGACATGCTCCTCGGGGTCCAGACTAAAGACTTCCCTAACAAGCTCTCGCGCGCTCACCCAGGGCTGTATTAAATCCAAACTTTGGCACCTTTCCTAATTACTGAGAACATACCCAGAGCCAAGAGCTTCTTGCTAACCTGGGCTGAACTTCCCTCTGCAGCGTAGTGTCCCTTGAGTATAGGATGATATATGAAATGCAGAATTCAAATTAGGCTGACGGAGAGCAATTACTGGGGAAAGAAGATCGCTTCCTCTTTGGGGAAGAAGTATCAAAATCGTGATACTGATTACACGAATGTTTTATCCACTTCCTTGCATTTATACAAGCTCTGTCCACTTCTTGTTCTCTCTCTCTTTTTATTATGCCCCTTTTTTCTTTATTTCTCACTGAACCAAAGGTCTTAAGTAATTTTGTTTCTCTCCATCTGTCTTCCTGTAGATGTCTCCTATCGCACATTTTATCCCCCTGCATCCTTCTCTTTAGTCTTTTTCTTATCTTTCCTTCTTTGCCCGCATGTGCTATACGTGCAGAAAGAATAGATGGTTGTTTCCACCACATTGCCATCAGTGGAGCCTTGTTTATGATGCCCACAGTGTAGAGATCCTTATTAAAAGCCCATTAACAGTCAAACAGCAAGATCGCAAAGTGACGACAGCGCTTTGAGAGTTTTTGACAGCAAACCGGAGCACGACGTCTGAGACACACGTTGTTTACGACACAAAACAGTCATTTAAAGACGATTTCAAACGTTTGCATCCCTCAGTTCAATTTAATACATGGCATTTGTCCTGCACTTGTGCGCTTAAAACATCCCCACAGACACGATCGTGCAGCCAGAAGGCAGCACAATATTTACGACTTGTTTTGTCCTTAATGACACTGATTGCATTTCTAGTATCTACAATAATAATCAGCCAGTGCAACCCATCCACTTGTCTGTCATTCAGTTGGCGTCCTCGCTCACTCATTAATGTATGGTACGACAACTAACAAGGTAAGTTAATAGATAGGTGTTGATTATTGTGATGGTGAGAGCTGTTGATTGCACTGCTGATGTGCTGGGTTAATTATTCTGAGCAAATGTCGCGCATCTCTTCTGAATCAGGATGACTTAATTGAAAGCTCTCCAGCCTGTCTCTGTAAGTGGCTGTCCAATCTGTTATTCTCTGTCCTCCCATTTCATCTTTCTATCTGTCATGATCAGCTCCTGTAATCAACTGCTCAAGCCTTCTCTTCCCTCTTAAAGCTTTTTCCATTTTTGTACGTCTCGTATCATTAGCTTATCAACATCTTTCGCCTCACATTATAGCAGAATGTGTTTGCTGAAAACTTCCATTGTAATGCACTTGGAAAATCAATTATGACTCTGTAGAACAACACTGAAACATTTCCCCTCCCATCTTCAACTCGATGCTTCCTTCCTCTTCTCCTCCCGCTCTTGCTATCATCCTGTTTGTGTGTAAGCACGTCAGAGCCATCAACTGGGCTTCGTATCTTATGTTCGCCCCAGGAGATCTTTTTGGGTTGTGCACTAAATTCAATCTCAGTTCCCCAATCAAAGGTAGTAAAAAAAAAAAAAACAGCAACAAAAAAAAACCTTCCATTGCTACAGCCTCCAAAGCGGCTTTGGCCCTGCTTGGTCAGATAAATCTTAGTAGCTCATCCTTTTCCTATTTTCTTTTCATCCCGGACCCCCTCAGTGGCCTACATTAAAGCCTGGAGATGGCCAGGAGAGATTTAGCAGTTGTAAACTCCCAGTGTAATGTAGCCTGAACCACTAGAAAGCCACCCCGCTAACCTCTCCCCCACCCCCGCCCCTCAGGCCCTCTTTAGCCAAGCTTGGCTCAGCTCTTGTTTCATGTCTCAGTATATTCACAGATCAACTAAGTCACATAAGTAAACGATCGGAACGCAACTCCGTCTGCCTTTCAGTCACTTAGACTAACAAATAGTGAGGGTGCTATGCTGTCTGACATCTGCTGAGGAGTGTTTATCCTCTCCCCTTTAGAGAGTGCAAAGATAAATAAGATGATTCAAGTATATTTTAATATCGGTTTGTCGGGTTAATGCTTTCAATATTTGAACAGAGAAGAAGAGCTTTCCCCCCGGTCTGTGACAAATACTGGAAAAGACAGCACTGCTCTGAACACCTACATCTCTTGAACTCAGGACATCTCTCTTAACACCCGGACCGTTTATCAGTGCGCCTGCTACATTAACCTTGATTCATCTAAATGAAAGCCCTGGTTAGCTGAAAGCTAGATTAAGCGTGCTTTTTTCTTTCTGTGATGAACCCCTGATATTCTACTTCTGTTATTCTTCAGTGGCTGTGAGTTTTGGTTTATCTGATGTGATCTGAAACGACAAAATCATTAATTTGGTGGGCCTGCTTATTTTTCCCCTGTGTCGCGATGTGATTCTATGTATCCCCATTTCTAGGATTGATAATGTGCGATGCACCACTTGGAAACAACACAAGTTCTGTAGCACACACCTCTAAAATAAATGGTCTTCTTCCTGCTCCTGGCTGTCTGATAGACACAGAGTGAGATTGGTTCTGCTGAATAAGAGATGAATCTCTCTGAGTGTCACCAAGCTGCCACGACCTCTGAAATATCATTATCTACAGGGTAGGCAGGTTAACTTCTCTAATATACCCTGAATACAAGAGAGGGGTGCCACAAGTGAACATGAACCTGCTTTATTACTGTTATATCTCAGAAAAGCATGTTTTTTTTGTTTTTTTTTACTGCAGCTGTGGTATATCTGAGGACATCCTCCTAACATAACTAATGATGTAATCTTTTTTCCATGTGTGTGCTGACCAGTGATTGCACTGTCTTAGTTTGTGATGACACTAGAAATAAATGAGGGGGCTCGATCTTAGATTAGTGGATTAAGCGTGAAGGGTTTACAGCAGTCATTTCAAGTGCTTGAGCTTACCATGTCTTGAGCAGATGCTACAGTATTTACTGCTATTTCCCATTTGCCAGCATTCACATAAATAAAAGCTCTTGTCAATATTTTCCCAGGGATGCCAGCTTGCTTTACATTTCTCCATTAAACTAATGAGTATGATAGAAGAGTCCTTGTTTGCTACATTTGTTAAATAACTTAAAATTGTAACTATTATTAGTGTTAAATTGAGGTAAATATTGTGATGTACTAATATGATGGTAATCGTGCCATGCTGTTATCTAGAAACAGATCATTTATCCATCCATTTGGAATCATATATTAATTTATTCATATTTCACTCAAGGTCTGAAACAGACTAAATCAATAATTCAGTTGGAGTGAATGGAGCTGGCTGCTAGTATCCCTCTGGTGGCTTACTGTTGGTAGGAGAAACAGAGGAACATATCAGAGATTCAAGGATTATTGTTTTGTTTGTTCATGGTACTTTGCAGCCAAGCCAAATCTAAACGATATCAGATTAATGATGTTGAGTCAGAGGCTCAGCGGAAAGATTTTTATTCCTCTCAGTTCTCGCACAGATGCTTGGTCAAGACAGGTAGCATACTGGGTAATGCTTTACGGCAACTGTGTCAGAGTACAAGTAAAATCTGAAAATGGGGACGTTTAATAAAGCATTTCTTTAAAACACAAAGATGATGGGAAGCCCGAGAAGCCTCGAGAAAAATAAGTACATCATCACCAGTGGGTTTCAGCTTTTCCACATCCAGTCACTCTGCTGTTATTATAACGAAATGCTACAGCCATAAAGCAGAGAAACACGTCAGCGTGGCTCCTTGGCTTAATCATCCTCAGTGTGTGGTGTTACGGACAATCGGTAATGTCTTTGTCAGTAAGAGTGCAGTAAAACTGATGATGATTCTGGCTCAGAAGAAATTAACAGTCACACTCACAACGGGATCCGTTCTTGAAGACTTCCAGCTCAAACCTTTCTTGACCCTGTTACAGAAACTCCAACAATTAGGCCCCTCCCACCCTTCAGAAATTTTAACAAATCCCATTGGATACAAAGCCGTCCAGTGGGATTGGACGCTTTGGCAGCCCAGTTATGCTTGACACCCTCACTTAAGATCAGTTTTTCAGCTGGCACGGTTGAAATCTTTCAATTCTCCACTGCTGTTCTTACTGTTTGCCATTTAACGTGTCATTGTGAGAGAGTGTGCGTTTACTAAAATATTACAATCTAAAGATAAGATGTATGTTTTTTGTTCATTTAGTTTGTAATGCATTTCACAAATGCATTTTTATTAATGTTGTGAGGATACCTTTGTGTAAATGTGGAGCTATAAAAAGGTGACGATTCTTTCAGTAAAATCATGTTTTACTAATAAAAATATTTTTTTATAAGTTTGCAGTGACATGACGTGAAGGCTTTTACTTCTTTTTAACTGAAATGTTTTCTACCCAAAGACAGGACATGTGACACTAATCATCGAAGTGTAAACGTTTTTTCTCTTTGGGCTTAATAAACTGACAGAGTTCTCTTTCTTGTATTTTTATGAACAGCAGCCGTCACAGTGACCCAGAAAGGTTTCCACTGTCCTGATACAGAGAGGGACTGCAACCCCTGCCTTGATGCAGCCAAAGCATGCAACTTAAATGGGAGCTGCAAGAGGCAACGTGCTTCTTACATCAACATATGCAGCAAAGCAGACTTCAAACCGGGAGAAACTTGCAGCAGGAAGCGCTGCCATAAGGCCCTGAGGGCTTTCTTAGACCGAGTGCCCAGTGAGTTCACCCACCGGCTGCTCTTCTGCCCCTGCCAGACTACAGGCTGCGCTGAGCGACGCAGGCAAACAATTGTGCCCGACTGCTCCTATAAAGATAAGGACAAACCCAACTGTCTGGAGCTACGGAAGGTCTGTCACCAGGACCCTCTGTGCAGGTGATGGAAACAGACAGGGTTGGGGTGGCGGGTTTGGGTATATATAATGGCCAGAAGAACATTTTTCTGTGCGGTATGTGGCTAGTTTTAGAAGTGCTGTGAAAAAGTATTTGCCCATTCCTGATCTTTTTTTCTTTTGTCACACTTAGATGTTTCAGATTATTAAACAAATTTTAATATTAGTCAAAGATAACCAGAGGAAATACAAAATTTGGTTTTTAAATAATGATTTTATTCATTAAAAAAAGCTTTCCAATCCTTCTGAGTCCTGTGTAAAAAAGTAATTACTTGTCTGAATCAAGAAATCATTTAAATAGAGCCTGTCTGACAAAGTGAAGCAGGCTAAAAGATCTCAGAAAGAAACACATCATGCCACGTTCTAAAGAAAGTGAGTCACTGACATCTATCAGTCTTGAAAGGGTTACAAAGTAATTTCTAAGCCTTTGGGACTGCAGTGAACCACAGTGAGAGTCATTATTCACAAATGGAGAAAACTGTGAAGCTTCCCAGCAGTGGACGGCCTACCAAAATTTCTCCAAGACGACGATCGAAGATCAGTGACTCATCCAGAACCCAGACCAACATGTAAAGAACTGCGGGCCTAACTCGCCTCAGTTAAGGTCAGAGTTCATGATTCAAAAGTAAGATAGAGACTGGGCAAAAATGGCATCCATGGGAAAGTTTAAGGAGAAAACCACAGCTGACCAAAAACAACACAAAGCTCGTCTCACATATGCCAAAAATATTCTGATGAAAACATTCGGTGGACTGATGACACAAAAGATGAAGGGTTTTGGAAGGTCTGAGTCACATTACATCTGGTGTAAAACTAACAGCATTTCATAACAAATCATCATAGCAATAGTCAAACATGGTGGTGGTAGTGTGATGGTCGGAGGCTGCTTTGCTTCTCCATCACCAGGAAGATTTGTTCTCATTGAAGGAACCATGAACTCTGCTCTCTACCAGAAAATCCAGGATGTCTGGCCATCATGTTGTGCCCTGAAGCTCAAGCTCACTTAAGTTAGCGCAGCAAAGATACAAAACACAACAGCATGTCCACCTCTGAATAGCTTGGTTTAGGAGTGGCCTAGTCGACTGAGATTCTTTGGCATGAACTCAAACACATCGTTCATGCTTGAAAACCCTTCAGAAGAGAGCCAGTTATCGCAAATGCTTGATTGTAGTTCTTGGTACCAAGGGTGGCACAAACAGTTATATGGTTTAAGGGGCAAATAGTTTGTCACACAGGCCCAAGTAGGATTGGATAGCTTCTTTCCTTTAAAAAATTACATCATCATCATTTGAAAACTGCATTTCATATTTACTCAGTTTATCAAATATTAAGGTTTGTTTAATGATCTGAAACAATAAGAAATCAAGTAGCTCTGTGTATGGATGAGGATACATGCTTCTGTGTTAGCAAACCGGCTTTGGTTATTTGACTGAAAGATCTGGCTCATCTGGTTCATAATAATAGTAAATTAATTGACAAGTAAAAATGAAGCACTGAATTAGTGCATTGTTTTCGATGGCTTTTTCTGTCTTCCAATGTCATATCTTAAAGGTCTTTTTTGTTCTGCCCTACGTTTGCCAGTAACAGTAATTAGACTTTAAGGGAAGCTGTGGCTATTAGATGCAGGATGAAGATGTGAGGCAAAGTTGGAGGAACAGTGCTCAATTAAGCTGAACAAAACATTAGTGAATCACTCTGGCTGCGTGGGGCATCTATTGGATTCAGAGGCCAGATTCAATTCACTTCCACCCAGCCGTGGCATGTTTCTTTGTCTTAGTGCCACTGAAAGCAGGTGAAGCACAACAGTTGTTGCCAAATCAGCTGTCAAGCTCTTTTCGTTCTTTTTTTTTAACCTCCGTACCGTGTGCTACATCTGGCCATCAACAAGCTTCATGCCCAGCCAGTTGTAGAAGTACTCTGAATTCATTTGTCTAATAGAAAAAAAAATTCCAGTAATTTTAAGCATTTAAAAACTCATTTATGAGCCTAATGGGGTTCAACCAATCATTAGACCCTTGAAAGCTCACTGCTAAAAAATAATACTCGTGATATGAAAATTAACAGAAGGGAAAACTTTTGGCTACTTTTTCATTTCCCAGTGTGACAAGTGATTAGGCAGCTGATAGAAGTCTCTTTCCAATTATATTACAAGTGAAAGTCGAAAATAACTGGTTTGTTATCTACTCAAGATCCCTGAAACTCAGAAACAGCCTCTTCTTTAAAAAAGTATTTTTTTTTAAATAATTACTGTTTTAATCTTTGTGGTTTTTGTGTCCGAAACAAAAACCACAACATTGAAAAAAAATCACTTAAAGCATCTTTAAAAACCTCATCCGCTAATCTCCTTATTAAAAAACGTCGTAGGTGTGAAAGTCAAAGTGACACACTGTTTTTCTCACTTTTGGGAAATCTCGACACACGCACTTATATTCTTAAAAACAAGAATGATACCATTGCAAACACTGAAATTAGTCGAGCTAATGACGCACAGCATTTTTGGAGAGCAGCATTTCTCTGAACGTGCACTTCCAACCTTGTTCCTCAGAGGTGAGCAGCCTTCGAATCGAGTGTTAATGGCAAAAGCATAATTTCTCTCCACCAACACTAAATCCAATCGCACTGTTAAAGTAGTGAAAGTCTATCACCTCTCCTCCAATTTATGATTGTCTCGATAATTACCTGCTTGCCTGCTTTGTGTAATCTGTTTTCAGGCTGAGTTGCTTTCTTTGACCTTTAGACCCTGAGGTGTCTGTGCTGTGTGCCTCCTTATTGAGAAAGATGAAATAGAACGTTAAAGCTCATTATCTGTTGCTGCGTAATGCCCCACCGAGGTCAACAGCTCGATGAGCGCGTACGCACTCACACAGCGTGGAGGCACCTGTGTATCGACAGAGCAATTCAGGAGCTGCACATGCACACGCAGATCCTCGCGTACAACCAATTTGAGCTTGAACGGAATTCTGATAATCCACTGTTTGTGCATTCCCCTGCAGTGAATAAGTGCTGCCATGCAAGAGAATGTCACTACGATTCAATTACACCGGGCTGACACTGTTCTCAAATTGGTGCTCTTTTTTTTCGTGCTGTGGGATGCCTGTTATCACGCCGTCCTGCGACGTATTCCTCTGTCTGTTGCATGATGTCACACACTACAGGATCGCTATATGTCCTTAAAGATTGTGGAAACATTTAGCTTTTTTATTTGATCTGATAATTCACTAGAATATTAAGACATCACCCTCTTAATTAACACTTGTTCAGTCGCTCTCTAATTTACTATTATCGAGTATGCTGTATAAGCAGAATGATAAAACTACTTTGTCATGCTAATGAAGACGAAGTCCCCAGTTTGCGGTATATTTTGCGAAATCCTGGTGATAATCACAATGAACAGTCTTCGAAGGAGCCCTCTTTTTAAACACAGAACACAGCAGTGCCTCGGCAGAGGAAACTTTCATTGGCTCCCTTCTTCCCTCTCAGAGATTTGTTGATAAAACCAGCGGAAGATCACTCAAAGACAGGCCTGTGTTCCCCGGGGATGCCTGTCTGACGCCAAACAGGGGATGTGCAGCAAGCCCAAACCTATTTCGTTTTAACACAAGGGACAGTTTGAGTGAGGGAGGAGGGAGAGATAATGAGACGGAGAGAGGAGAAGGAGGAAGAGGAGGGTCTCAGAATCGATTTGGGCCGCACAACTATACTGCAGCAGGTTGGAGGTCAGTGGTTTGGTCACACGGCTGTGGATCTCTGCAGCAGACTCCACAGGCCATTTCAAATTCAAGCATAGCTCCCTGAAATATACTCTGCTAAAGAAGGGTCACAGCTCAAAACACACCCTCATCTATTTTATTATTTATTGTAAACTCTTAAAGACTGCAATTTCCTACTTTACACTAATAAAAAGCCCTCAGCTACTTTATTTTTGGAGTTTTACCTTGAGCGTGTTGGATGCCAAATTGGCGACGATTTTACCTTTGGGGACTATTCAGATCGCTGCAGGTGGAGCCTAGAGCTCAATCAAACAAAGACTAAATATTTGAAAAGATTTCAAATAGCTAATCTTGGCTTGGGCTTAGATGGCATATTGCTCTGGAAGATTTCCTTCTCTTCCTCGTCTCTGAGGAGGCAATTGTTGACATACCCTGGGGCTGTAGATGGACAGAGAAAAAGCATTAAATGGAGCAGCTCTTATTTCTTACAGCTTGTTGTACTTCCACCACAGTTATTACATTATTACCTTCCATAATCCTGCGCAGGGAGACAAAAACAGATTTTTTTTCCCTATTTCCCTTGCTTCCTCTCCTCTCTACTTCTCCACCTTGTGGTATCGCAATCCTTCCTGTGGATCCAACAGCTATTCATTTGGGACTGCCGAGTCCTCAGAGTGACAATAGGCTATATTTGGATGCACTGTTTTGGGGTACTGTAGTGTGTGTGTGTGTAAGTATGTGTGCACATGTATTCATTCAGAGAAATTCCCTGTCCATTTCCATGTCACCTTATGCAACACAGCTCAATGAAGCCCATCCCAAAGAGCACTGAGCTGTGTATGTGTACTGTATTGATTGTCTAGGCAATCAATGCAACACTTTTATCTTTGATTTATTTCCCCTGGTCTTCAGGCTCACTGGGTGCTCTTTGATTGAGTTCTTTGGCCACTGGGTTTCAAAGTGGGCAGCAGAGAGAGACAATCGATCCCTGTACAGGTAACCTGACCCAGTATGAGAGAAATAGTGTTATCAGTCTACTTTTGCTTACAGAAAAAAAAAACAGGGTATTGCATCCTCCCCCCTCTCACACATACACACAGAGCCCTGAATCAACAGTCTTCTCTGTTGCATCCAACAATTCAAGCCTCCACTGCGGGAGAACAGCGTAGGGGGAATGACTGCCCCACATGGCATTAACCTGAAGTTTCTGAGATGAAGCTGAAAGAAATCGCAATGCTGTTGCCCTTTTATCTGAAGTTTTGCTCTCACACATTCACTCACATACACCTTTGTTCTCTTGCACTTGTGAGGAACCTCACCATGATCCCTGGTCTCTAATCCTTAGCTTTCCAGTCACACGTAGGTCAGTTCTGCAGTTTTAATAAGCATCCAACACGTATATGCGTGGAAGCTGTTTTCTCTGAAAATGAAGTAATACAACATCTACAGGAACAGCGGCCACAGAGATATAATAACTATTTCTCAGGAAGATGACTACTACAGTGTGTGTGGGAATATGTATGTATGTATTAATCTGTTAAATGGTCCATTATGTTCACATTTATTTGGTAACTTAGCTTTCTCCTCCAGATGCTTTGAAGCTAAAACAATTAGCTGAAAAACATAAAATCCCTCTGAGGTAAGTGGAGCAAAGTCTGGTGATAATTCTCTGCTGCTTTATCACTACTCCCTACCTATTTACTCCAGCAGTTCTATGTAGTTAAAGCAGTAGCTTTCTAGAACATCAACCGGCATGATGTAGCTTTAATATTATTCTATTTTCTGGTCCACTTGGTGTCTACTTGTTAGACATTCAAACATGGTGGAGATATTGTGATGGTCTGAGGCTGTTATGTCACTTCAGGACCTGGATGACTATAACTGAAGGAATCATGACTTCGGCTCACGACAGAGATCTGAAATGCAGTTTCATTCACCTCTGAGTCTCTCAAAGAAAACAAAACGAAGTGGCCTAGTCCAGCGGTCCCCAACACACGAGCCACAGTGGTCCGTGAGTCGTTTGGTACCAGGCCACAAGAGTTGAGGCTCGGGTGTGAAATCTATGGTTTTCAGGTTTGTTTTTCTTATCTAAACTCATTTTCCCAGGGTCTTTTCCTGTGTTGTAGTTGTGTGTCTTATTTTGGAAGAAAGATTTACATGTAACCATAGCGACCAGAGAGCATTAAGGGGCAGAGAGGAGGATGTTACTCTCAATGTTGTTGGCGCATTTCAGGAGGACGCTGCTAATAAAGTTACACAATTACACAGTGAATTAGAATGCATTATTATATTTACAAAATACCACAGTTTGTGTCTTGGTCGTATCATTTTATTTTGTTGTATTTATCCGCAACACCTTAAAGGCCGATCCGTGAAAATATTGTCTGTGGTGCAAAAAAGGTTGGGGACCACTGGCCTAGTCAAAGTCTGGAGCTGAAGCCAACTCCAGTGTAGCTGAATTAAAATAATTCCCCAAAGAAGAGCAATGTGAAAATTTCACTGGTATGTCAAACACTTGAGTGCAGTTCTTGCTCCCAGGGGTGGCACAACCTTTTATTGGGTTTTTGATTTGAATAGATTTGAATAGCCATGAATAGATTTATTCCTTTAATAAATGAAATCATTGTTTAAAAACTGCATTTTGTATTTACTTGGATTACCCTTGCCTAATATTAAAATGAGTTTTTGTGATCTTAAATATATGCTGAACAATAAGAAATCAAGAAAGCAAATACTTTTTTCACAGCACTGTACCTTGTAGTGTAGGGGCAATAACAAGTTTGTGCAAAACAACAGAGGGTATGCAGATAAAATTGACATTTCTTTGACTGTGCTGGACTGTGGCCTACTTGCCACTATAGAAAGTTTAATACTTAAGTGTATACAGGATTGATTAGCTGTGCAGCAACAAACTAAACAAACTAAAATGGAAGAAGAAATACTTAATGAATGAAGCAAGGCAGCTAAAACACCTTCTATGTAAGTTTGTATTCTGTATCATTGTATCCAGTGTTAATATCTAATTATGACTTATATTGCAGATTTAAATCTAAATCCATTCTTACAGGTAAAACTAAGGTTAATCTCTTTAACACTACTGAAGAAGAAAGGACTGACTGAGCTGTCCTCGCTTTCCAGAATTTTTCCCACTCTCAACATCTGAGGACAGCGTATAAAAGCATACGCGTAGACAGAAGATCTTCCTTACTTATCCTCAAAAGTCTGGGCTCAAGGCAATACCTGGACTCTGTCTTTTTTCTGGTAACATTACAAGCCATCGAAGTGAATGTCTTTTCTGATAGTGTTAAGCTGGCTTTGCAAGCAAAGCGTGTGTCAATTGGCGACCTTTTCCTTGTGCATAGTACAGTTTGTGGCTTTAATCAGGCATCGGCTTCAGCGGATACGTGCTTAGCTTGCTGGATACACATGAGAGCACCACAAGGAGTGAAAGAGAAGTAAAAGAGAGTATAAAAGAGTAAGGGAGGTAGAGGGAGTGAGATGGGGGACTCAGTGGAACAAAAAGAGTTGCGCATTTCATTCCAATGTATGGATTAGTAAATGCATTTACTTTCCTAATTCTAATCTCGGAGGGAACATGGTATAACGGAAAGCTGTAGTGATTACTAAATGTTCTCGGACCAGAGAAACTTTCCATAGCTATAAGTACAGTCGGGGGAAGTAACCCTTTCTTGTGTATGAGCTGGAGATGATTATATTGCTTGCAACTTTGCTTTAAGGGTCCTTTTTAGTTCCTCTTTCAGCGTAGGTACTCCTTGAGTGTGCTCCAGTGGTACCATATCTATTATTAATGCCAACATTATCAATAGGGCTTCCGATTTATCTACTGTACGATCGCTGTGTGGTTTTGAATGTGTCAATTAAGGCCGACTCGTTCACCTCTTAATCACTGTTACTTTCAGATTCTCTTTATACTTACAGAGACTTGCTAAAAGCTGCTGCATGTAATGCTTTCTATAAACATTTCCACTGAATCATTTTGCATGTGGCTGATATTTAATTATTATTATTTAATTATTGGTAACAACAGTACGTCAGCATTTTGCTTTTTTTTTTTAGGAAAAGTGAATCTACTTGTTTGATGTGTTCACTTTGACTGGTTCGTTTGTCTTTTGGAAACTCAAACAAGTACAACTTTAAACAAACTATTCACTTTTTATCAAAGCTCACACTGCTGGACAGCGTGTGCCATATATCAAACATCTTTCAAAATTCTATTTTGTTTTATTTATATATTGCTCGTTCACATCTCAAGACATTTTCCAATATGTTGTAAGTTAAATATGGGCTTCTACAATATTAGATAAGGAACCCCAACATTTCAGCTTTGCCCATTGAGGAAGCTCATGACAAACGGAGAGGAATGTCTCATTTTAAACAGAAAGAGATCTTTAGCAGAGCTAGACTCACAGAGGAAAAGCCATCTGTCACAACCATTTTGGGGCTGAGGGGAAAGCGAGCACAGAGCAGAGGAGGACAGAGCGAAGGAAACAAGAGGAGAAAACAGAGTGAAGAGAGTAGTTGAGAAGCACTCCTCAGTGCATCATGGGAAGTCTTCCAACATCCTGAGCCTTTAGCAGTTTAACTAAGGGGTGGTTCGGTGTCACCTGATCCAACCCTAACTATAAGCTTCACAAAAAAGGAAGGTTTTAAGCTGATTATTAAAAGTAGAGAAGGCGCCTGTCTCCTCAACCCGAGCTTGGAGCTGGTTCCACAGGAGAGGGGTCTGATAGTTGAAGGCTCTACATCCTATTGTACTTTTAGTCTGAGAGCAAAGTGCTCTGTTGGGATGATATGGTACTACAAGGTCTTTAATATGTAATGGGGCCTTATCAGAGAGGAGAAAGATCTTTTAATTGAATTCTGGATTTAACAGGAAGCCAATGAAGAGTACGTAGCTTTCTTGTCCCTGTCAATACTCTGCAGTGTTTTGGATTAACTGAAGTCTTTTTAGGAAGCTTTTAGGACAATGTGGTGATAATAAGGAATTACAGTATTTCAGGTTAGAAACAGCAAATCCATGGACTAGTTTTTCAGTATAATTCTGAGACAGGATGTTTGTAAATTTTTCAATATTAAGTTTCTTTTATATTCTTCAACTCACAACAACAGTCGTCTCAAGGTGCTTCATACTGTAAGGCAGCAGTCCCCAGCCTTTTTTGCGCCATGGACCAGTATATGTCCGACAATAATTTCACGGACCAGCCTTAAATGTGTTGGATAAATACAACAAAATAAAACCAGTACTGGTACAAAAAAGAAAGATTTATTCATAACACACGGGAAAAGACCCAGGGAAACCGAGTTAATGATAAAAACGATTAAAAAATAACGCTAAAAACCCTGAAAACCATAAATTTCACACCAGCAAACGACTCACAGACCAGTACCGGTCCGTGGCCCGGGGGTTGGGGACTGCTGCTGTAAGGTACACAACCTACAATATTAGAGGAAAAAGCAAGTATTACACAATCCCCTATGTGCAAGCACGTGGCAGCAGTGGAAAGGAAAAAGAGTTTAATAATTACTAATGATTAAATGCAATAGTGGTGTTTAAACACAGGGAGGGCGAAAAGAGAAGTAACGCTCAGTGCATCATGGGAAGCCCCCCGGCAACTTAAGTCTATTGCAGCATAACTAAGGGATGGTTCAAGGTTCCTTACAGTGGTGCCAAAGGCCGAGGTAAGAGGCCAGTGAAGTATGTGGTTAGTCACAGTGTGTCTCTGGTTTTTAGAGCTGAATACAATCATTTCAGTTTTGCCAAATTTATAACTTCCCTTAACTGATTGCACTTAACAGAGGCAACAAAACAGAAAACATATTGTCAGACTTCCCTTGATGTATTGTCAGAGTTATTACTCACCATGGAAGAAAGAAAACACACTTGATGGGAACTTGGTATGGGTCTTTAAATGAAGTCATAGTCGTTACTTTTCATAATAACAAAATCAAATCTAACGGTGACAAAGGTATTATTGAATTGAATATTACTCCTGCAGACTTACGCAGTAATTAATCTCTCTGTCACTGGGAGCAGATTGCTTTGTAATGTCACCGGTACAAAATGAGTTCACCAGCAGTGTTTGTACGTTCAATCAAAATCCAACTCTTTAAACTGAGCAAATGCAGAAGAAAATCAAATCTATCTTTGAAAATTCTGATATTGATTCTTCTTCATATGTTAAGATCCAATAACTCAGCACTGCTAGTTTACAGTTTTGTGACCTGTAAAATGACTTTGAATGCATGAGAAACTGAGGCGGTAAAATAAGCACTGATATTAAAGCCAGTTTCCTGGTCAACAGCATTACTATCGTCCATACGCTGCTCTCTTCAGATGGTCTATCAGATTTCAAATGGTTTTGATCTTGTAGTTAATAATGCAGGACAAACTGTGTCACCAGTCAGTTTTTGTTGGTTTCAATTCTCTGCTGAGTAAGGGGTTGAAAGGTTGTTTCATTTGACAGCTAAGCTAAACTGCCTTGCGCTTTGACTCAATGCCATCTGTGCACAGTTGGCCTTTTAAAGCATTGACTAGGAATCCCAGTGAGTACAGTAGAACTAAACGAGGCAGGCCTCTGTCCAGACACATTTTGGAGAAAATAGCAATGGGTGAAACAGACAGTCACCTCTGACTAGCGCCATCTCAGGGTCACCGGAAGAAGCGTAGGGAGAGAAAGCAGGAAAAGGAGACACTGCAAATTGTCTGTTAGTCGTAAGAAAAAATAACTCTGACAGATGTTATTCTATTTTAATCAAAATATATTCATAGCACTCCACTCACAAGGTAAGTGCTTCATTGTTAGGAGTTTCATAATAGTTTTTTGTCATGTATTGAGCGGTGCAGAATAAAAGAGTGTCAAAACGGTTTAATTGTGAAGAAGAAAAAAAACAACAACATTGCCGGGCCGCATTGTTTGCTTTGGCGTTTAACAGCTAGTGACAAAAGAACTGCTGAGTGCTGTCGACCGAACCACGGTAAAATTTACATGCCATGAATTTGCACATGAGCATCTCTAGCTCATGGCAATTGGTTTACACAAAAGTGACAACAGGACATTAATGAAGAAGGAGAAGAGAGGAGAAGCGAGGAGAAGATAAGGTCAGATGAAAAAAAAAGAAAGAGGCGAGGTAGCAGAGGGGAAACATCTTTTGTTTTTTTCTTATTTGCTTCATGTAAGAGATATTATGTTGGCAGCTATTGTGTCATGGTTATTGTTATGCTTTCTGTAGATGACTGAGCGATATGGTCTCTAAAGACTCTCTAGGCTAAAGACTGTGGGAAGCGATAAGAGTGAAAAGCCATAATTTCACATTTAACAGAAAGTATCAGCCGTAGAAAAAAACTCATAATTGTAGACAGAGCACAGAGGGGAAATTCTCCAAACCAGCCAGGACTCTCAATGAACTGTTGTTTTTCAAATGAAGCTATTAGACGACTTTGGAGTTTGATAACTGTTTTTCCTTGTTCCTCTCCTCCTTCGCAAGGAAATGGTTTCCAAGACTGACAGTCATCTGATTTAAGTCACATTGTTTGTCATGGGCATCGAGTGATAGGAATAAGAATCCATATAAAAAGCCATTAGTTTTCTATTACTGCCAAGCTGGATGGACAGGCAGTCAGCGCTCAGCCGAATCACTGTGTTTAAAGTGTCAGGTTGGTTGAAAGAAGTCTACCTCTGTGGGGGCTCCCCCTGCCACTTCCCTGGGGGCTGAGTGGCTGAAATGACCATAAAACTCTGTTGAGCTAGACAGCCTGTAATTTCAGCAGTGAGAGGCGCTTTGCCGAGGTATAATGGAAAGCCCGTGGAAGCCATGAAATGCGCTGCATCCTGGTGTTGGAACACCATTGTCTGAACACTCAGGACACCTCTCTAAACTTTAAATTACTGTTTTTAAGCCATCATTGTCTGAAAGAGCTCTGCTTCTAAAAAGAAACACGGTGCTTGTTCAGTTTCTTTAATCTTCCGTGGTCTTTGCCATTCTTACAGAAATCTGACGTTCACATTCTGTATTAGTACAAAAGTAAAAGACCTTTTGCCCATAAGATACGGAAAAATGGCGCTTCGAAAGGTTGCTTTGTGTAGGCACAATAGAGTTGTTCTCTCTCCCCTCTGTCGTATCTTTTTTATCATCTGTACCATGGTTGTGGGTACAAGTGCCTTTTTCACTCTGAATGGAAATGGTTGAGAGGGGCCTTCGAGTGAGGAGGACAACTGCTGAGAGGGGTTGCTTTGCATTTGTCTGTGTATGTTCTTTTTTTATTATGAAGGCCACTTATGTATTGTGTGTCGCTATTCGATAGTGCGCGTTTCTGTGTCTACACTCGTCTCTGTGGCGATGGCGGCGCGAGCATAGCGTGGTCAGTTTACTGAAGCGAGGTTTCACATGTGATGTTAGCAGCATGTCATGTCGAGAGGCTCTCTGGGGTGATTTGTAAGGAGGGTGGATGGAGATGGAGTAATGAAGTGTGTCTGAGTGGGGTTTGCTGCTGGAAGTCCAAGCGCCTTTTACGCCACACTGGCTACATTTCTGCTATGATGACACAGACACACAAACAGACAGACAGACATGGGAAATTGCTATATCATTATCCCACATTTAATCTCAGCCAAATATGCTTCTCTCCTCTTTTGAAGACTAACATGACGGCATATTGGTTTTTAAATCACTGCAATAAAAGAAGACCTTTCTCTCTGATAGACTATGCTGTGTCCTTCACAGAAGACAATTTTTTCACAGAAGACTATGTTATTCACAAAAAATAAGATATTAAGTATCATTCCATCTTAGTTATTTCAGAAAAAGGTATAAAAATTATAAATATGTGATCAAATACCAATTCCACTCTAGAATATTTAAGTCTAGCAGTGTGTGAAGACAGAGCCATATGTATATTTTGTTTACATTAACATTGGCCCTTTGAAAACTATTGTGGTGAACAGTAGTTTGCACCATCAGCATATTGTTCTTGTTTTTTAAATGCATTGTATTCATGCATCCCTCGTGCATAAATACAATGCTATAAATGCATAACTCTAATTTTCTTACAGCGTAAGTACAGTATGTGTAACTATTCATAAATAATTTTAGAGTTTTGCTGTACAAAAGTCAAAATTCACATATCTTTTCATGCTTTTCTTTGAAGAAAACATGTCTAAGTTTATATTTTTGGAGGATTTTTATCTCAGACATTTTCAGGCAATTCAACAGGAAAAGACTTCATGTATTTTCCCTGAATGTAAATTTGAGGTAGCTTTATGGAGTCAATAGGCAGTAAGAGGACAATGCTACTGGCACAAGTGGAGGTACATTTTTACATCTTGTCAGCAGTGGTTGAACAGCAAAACAATAGGAGGGGGAAAAAGGAGCCACAGGAATAAACAGTAATGTGTCTGTTATGGAGAGCTGTGTCGGTCGTGTATACAGTGGCAAAGCTGTTCTCAGGCAAATGAAAGACACACTGAAACTTGTCTGACTCCAGCATAGACATATGCAAATGAAGAAACAAGCAAAAGAAAAAAAAGAAAAAAGAAAATCTTCATCTGAACAACCTGAATAAAAAACTTTAACTAATAAACAACTCAACTTCTTTCTTTTTTTATGACAACTATGAGGAGATCATTGTGCGGTCCTGTTACTTGTTGGATCTTTCTGTGGACTTTAAATCTTCCTGTAGCATCTCTCTCTCTCTCTCTCTCTCTCTCTCTCTCTCTCTCTCTCCGTGTGTTGCCAAAATTCTTCTTTGGAGTTCTGCCGTGAGTGTCTATGTTTCGCAGGAAAATTGACAAGACACAGCTGGTGGATTTTTGACCTCTGATAGATGGTCTTGTCTCTCCAGATGGTCTCATGTCTTGCTGTTGCGGCTGTGTACTATCCTTTCTAAAATTCCAGGGTTTGAGCCTTCATTGATATGTTGAAACCAAGATACTTTTTCCAGACTGCTGATTTTGATTTCAGAGTTGATGTCTTGTGGATTGTTAGGTATGAGCTTGGCCTTTCCTTTTTCTGATACCCATACTAAGAGCTGAGGCTTCTTTACCAAGAGGTTCCACCAAGCTTGGGAGTTTTCTTTCTTTCCCTTCAAAGACATGAATATAAAAATGTGGGCTGGTGATTGTTCTTCCTCCAGTGTTAACTGTGCCTTCATGCTGTTTCAAGGCATCTTTCATAATTCTCCAGGTGTATGTTGGAGAGGGTGGTTGAGAGTAGATACTTGATGATATTCCGACTGTAGTACCAGCTGCCCATGCTGTCACTCAAGAGAATAAGGCTTATATGCTTGTCATACAGGTGTTTGCTGATTCAGACCAGGTTGACGTTATCCACAAGGCTGCATGCCACATCCCATCAAAGACCTTCTTGAAAAAGAGCCCGTAGTGGCTGTGGAGCAGAAGGAACAGCAGGTTACAGTGGGGCAAAAAAGTATTTAGTCAGCCACCGATTGTGCAAGTTCCCCCACTTAAAATGATGACAGAGGTCAGTAATTTGCACCAGAGGTACACTTCAACTGTGAGAGACAGAATGTGAAAAAAAAAATCCATGAATCCACATGGTAGGATTTGTAAAGAATTTATTCGTAAATAAGGGTGGAAAATAAGTATTTGGTCACCTCAAACAAGGAAAATCTCTGGCTCTCACAGACCTGTAACGTCTCCTGTAAGAAGCTTTTCTGTCCCCCACTCGTTACCTGTATGAATGGCACCTGTTTGAACTCATCATCTGTATAAAAGACACCTGTCCACAGCCTCAAACAGTCAGACTCCAAACTCCGCCATGGCCAAGACCAAAGAGCTTTCGAAGGACACCAGGAAAAGTATTGTAGACCTGCACCAGACTGGGAAGAGTGAATCTACAATAGGCAAGCAGCTTGGTGTGAAAAAATCAACTGTGGGAGCAATCATCAGAAAATGGAAGACATACAAGACCACTGATAATCTCCCTCGATCTGGGGCTCCACGCAAGATCTCATCCCGTGGGGTCAAAATGATCATGAGAACGGTGAGCAAAGATCCCAGAACCACACGGGGGGACCTGGTGAATGACCTGCAGAGAGCTGGGACCAAAGTAACAAAGGTCACCATCAGTAACACACTACAACGGCAGGGAATCAAATCCCGCAGTGCCAGACGTGTTCCGCTGCTGAAGCCAGTGCATGTCCAGGCCCGTCTGAAGTTTGCCAGAGAGCACATGGATGATACGGCAGAGGATTGGGAGAATGTCATGTGGTCAGATGAAACCAAAGTAGAACTTTTTGGTATAAACTCAACTCGTCGTGTTTGGAGGAAGAAGAATACTGAGTTGCATCCCAAGAACACCATACCTACTGTGAAGCATGGGGGTGGAAACATCATGCTATGGGGCTGTTTTTCTGCCAAGGGGACAGGACGACTGATCCGTGTTAAGGACAGAATGAATGGGGCCATGTATCGTGAGATTTTGAGCCAAAACCTCCTTCCATCAGTGAGAACTTTGAAGATGAAACGAGGCTGGGTCTTCCAACATGACAATGATCCAAAACACACCGCCCGGGCAACAAAGGAGTGGCTCCGTAAGAAGCATTTGAAAGTCCTGGAGTGGCCTAGCCAGTCTCCAGACCTCAACCCCATAGAAAATCTGTGGCGGGAGTTGAAAGTCCGTGTTGCTCGGCGACAGCCCCAAAACATCACTGCTCTCGAGAAGATCTGCATGGAGGAATGGGCCAAAATACCAGCTACTGTGTGTGCAAACCTGGTAAAGACCTATAGTAAACGTTTGACCTCTGTTATTGCCAACAAAGGTTATGTTACAAAGTATTGAGTTGTATTTTTGTTATTGACCAAATACTTATTTTCCACCCTGATTTACGAATAAATTCTTTACAAATCCTACCATGTGGATTCATGGATTTTTTTTTTTTCACATTCTGTCTCTCACAGTTGAAGTGTACCTCTGGTGCAAATTACTGACCTCTGTCATCATTTTAAGTGGGGGAACTTGCACAATCGGTGGCTGACTAAATACTTTTTTGCCCCACTGTATATGCTGTTTGGAAGGTTGGTGGTTCGACCCTATGAGGAAGCACTTGGCGACAGTGGGAAGGAAAAAAACCCTTTTAACAGGAAGAAACCTGTGATAGAATCAGGCTTAGGCACAAGCAGCCAAGTGCCATGATGGGCGACAGGACCAAAGACACACTTTGGAAGAGGGCCCAGAGATTAAAAACAACTGATGATTAAATGCTTTGTTGTCTTTAAACTAAGAAATTATTAGCTTAGCTTAGCATTAGAATTGAGATAAAGTTTTTATTTCACCAAAATAATAATGAAACCCTTATCTAGAAATATATGTATGTTGTCTGAAAAAAATGCAAAAAGGGGCACATTCATGTGTGAGTCATCAGACATATAAAGCGTCTAATACATATAAATGTGCATATAAATAAAGCATAGTCACTTTTTTCTGTTTCTTTTCTATATGAGGAAAAAGCGCTGTTAAGATAAAACCTCCAGGCGTTCTCATTGGTGTCTGAGTCCAAGTTCATTTCTTTATGTAATTCAAAATATGTCACAATTATGACAGTGATGTGCTTAAATATAATAAAACCCATAATATTTACTTTTGAAAGCCACCATGACATCTGACAATAAAAAAAACAGAAGAATGAGCTGCTGGCAACCATTAAGTTCCTTAGAAGGGAGTGGTTATCAGGTAGTGCTGGGTCACTAGCCTATCAACCATTCAACAACCCAGATAGCATATTTCATCAATACTAAACCTATTCTTCTGTATATATGTGTGTTTTTGTGTGTTCACTAGGACAACACAGCCCAAGGTAAATTAAGGTACCTTTGAACTTAAGGCCGAAAAAAGTGGTCAGACCAGGTCAGAGGGAATGAGTCATGCACAACTCGGAAAGAAGCAAAGAGGAAAAAGAGAAATGCAGTATGGATTGTGATTCACATTGTGGGCAGCTGTGATGTGAACAGTACAGACAGCGCAACTTTATTCACGCTACTCCCAATAAACCGACTTAAGTGGATTAGCAATGCCACCCTGGGGGCCTCCACAGACTTAAAGCTCTTATCACAAACACACCGAAACAAAACATACTATTTTTATCAGTCTCCTTGGTTTGTGGGGAAAGTGAGTTCGGGAGATGGTTAAGAGATCCAGGATAAGCACAGAAGCTATGGCCAAAAGAGCCGTATCATATCTTTTCTCATCTTTATACAAAAGCACTACGACTGGGTCTCTGCTGAATATTACTAATAGCTTGTTGGTTATGAGGCATAAGTGTTTGATATTCATGACACCTGTTGTAGAGGCCTGGGAACAGATGTTGTATATACTTTCCCAGTTTGACGCTGGTCATAATTGGCAGCTGCTCTGTAGAAAAAACTGTGCCAAAAAAATTACGCCCAGCTTTTTGTATTTGTGTGTTTTCATCTTGCGCGTGGACTTTATGACTGAGCCTGTGCTTCTCATTCTTTGTCTGTGTTGTGCTTCATGTTTTTTGTGCAGGTCTAGGCTGGCTGATTACAAAGAGAACTGCGGGATGACTCCACACGCAGCGAGCACCTGTCCTAACCAAGACAATCACCAAGCCTGCTTGGCCTCCTTTGCAAGGCTCGTTGGTCAGTACATGGCTACGTTGTGAGAAGAAAATGACGGCAGTGAAATGTGTGGACACAGAAAGGCAGATTCAGAATGTCACTGTTTTTTTTCTACCTTTCACACACATAATGAAATAAAGAAAAATACTCCAAAAACATGAGACAGCGTGCCAGCAGTCCAGGCTGCTTTCATCATGAGGACCAGACAGCAGAGTTAAAACTGATATCTCCACCAGTACACTGGGCATTAGTTCACTACTAGAAGCAATTAGGGAGCAGAGGCACTGAGAGAGTTTTTATTTAATTAAAACACTTGATGAACATCTGTTTGCTTGCAATAAACGTTAAATAAACAATATGTACTGACTAGTAGATGCATATTTTTCAGTCTCAGCCAGCAGCAGCTAGGTAATGCTGTGGCAGTACCACAGAGCTTGCTAAAAAAATAAATCTAAAGGCAAATTTACACAAAAGGGCTTTTTCTGATGCTTAGTGGTTGCTGAAGTGTCCATATTTCAGTATCAGTCAGTGCTTCCCCACCATGTGTCATAAATCATGCAGTATGAAGTGATGATATTCCACGGTGGTTCCTGGATTTCTCTAGAAAATACGACACACAGAATGTACCAAACACTCATGACACCAGCTAAAAGCATTGACACATAGAAACATTTGGAAAGTAAAATGCTTTGGTACTGTAGTGCTTTATTCAAACAGGGCACACACTTCCTAAAGCAACTACTTTGCAAAATATTTATAACATAATGGCCACTTTCCATTTAAAATAAAGCATAACACAATTGTTCACCTCCCTGTAAACTCCAACAATGCAGTGCAAACTCATACCTGTGACTAACACCTTGTTGTGCATTTTGTATGCAATTTGCTGTAAATGTAATCCATTATTGTCCATTAGTGACACATAACTGTATTTCTGTGTGGATGCCCTCGCAGGGACGGACGTGACTCCCAACTACGTGGACAGCAGCTTCTCCAACTGGACCATCTCCCCATGGTGCACCTGCAAGGGCAGCGGAAACCAAGAGGAGGAATGTCAGAACTTCCTGCGGTACTTCACCAATAACGCATGCCTAAGTAAGCCGTCACAACTCATGAATTCTCTGAAATATGTTTTGTAACTGATAGAGGCCAAACAGGCATGTATTATTGATAAAAAGTACGAGCCTGCGATGCGGAACTTTCTCTTTCAGCCACGTAAGAGAAGCGAGAGCTGTGAACTTCAGTCTTATGAAACTTTAATGGTTTCATGTCAGATTCTGGTTTTCAGTGTCATTGAGCTCTTCAGCGAAATAACTGTGGATGTGATGTTTTTAAAGTGTGGATGTTGGCGGCATGACTGAATGTGGAAATAACAAGAGATGTGGTTAGAGGGTGTGGGTAATAGATAGCTTTTAGACATCTGAAAATCAAAACGTCTGCATGAAATGAGGTGCTTGAAAATTTTTGCAAATCACTTTTATTTCAAAGAAGAAGAAAAAAGTATTTTGTGTATTTAATAATGAAATAAGGCTAGAAGGATTGCATGTAAATATTTGTCAATGAAGGATTAATGCATGGCTGGATGGACTTGAAATCATTATATAAAATTGTCTGTTAGAGAATTGAATACAACCTGCAGATATCCCTTTATCCACAGATTAAGTTGGAATTAAACGTTCTTAGTTTCTCAGATGCAAGTAATTTCTTATCATTTCTCATCCCTCCTTTGGGCAAGATCTGCCCAGACTTTAATACAAAAGAAACCATTTGCATGTCATTTTCACATTCAATCTAAGAGAGTTAAAGGGCTTAGGGGAGAAAAATGTCATGAAAAGGAACAGACTAGCGCAAATGGAATAATAGGGAGAGCTAAAATACATATCATCTGTATATCTAATGCATAACATACAGGGTGCAGCGTGACAGAAGGGTTTCTTCAAATATCTTTATGCTTTTTCACTGAAAAGTAAAATATAGCAAGTTCCATCCTTGCTATGGTGTAGCGAGCAATGTCATCAGTACTACAAGACACCATTGCCTTTACCATGTTCTATTGTGTGGATAATGCTTTCAGACCATTTCAATAGATTGCTGGGTTACCGTTTTAGCTGAGTGTGCAGGATGAGGGATGAGGCTGGGAGCTGAGGAGGCGTCTCGAAAAATAACACAAAATGCAGCATCTCCTCTTTGCAGTCGAGGGGAACAGGCGATAAACTTCAACACACCGGGAGGTAGATATACACAAAGTCACAGTGCAGGAAGATGCATATTCAACCCCCTTAATCTGAAAGACATTTAAATAAAATTTCATTCAAGCAAAACAACATAACCATGGCAACTGCAGCATTAGTAAACAAAAATAAAAGTTAAATTTTTTTAAAAAGTTAAAGAAAAAAATGGGAAGGTGTGATGCAAAATTTGGTAATACATGTAAGGAAAAAGAAGAAGTTAAAAAGTAAAACTTCAATTCAATCACCAAGGTCAGTATTTAATATTAATATGATTGGTCTCTGATGTTTTCTCTCACATTATTTTAACCATTTCTAATTGTGCAGTAGCTTTAATGCCACCACTTCTTGCAGCATGTAGCATTTGATTAGCAGTGGCAAAAGCCGCTGCTGTGGCCACAAGTGTTAATTACAGATTCTGGTACATTCAATTCTTTTTGCCCCTACTGGCTATCAATAGGTGATTTTACTGTGTACAAAAACAATTTAGTGTTATTGGTGCTGAATAAATACAGCTGTTTGCATACTAATTGCAGCAGGATGGAAACCCTTCCACAGTGTATATAACCCTGAGTTGGACAAGGAGAGGAAAAAATGGATGGGTGGATATTTTTATGGATGTCTTTCCATTAAAATTTCTAGGTAGTAGCTAAACATCCTTCAAACTGATGAGTTGACAACTTCAGAAACAGCTGAACATCAAGCAAGTGCAACAAATCCAGAGACAGCAGCTGTGATTTGACCTTAATATACTCCACTTCTGCTGAACAATGGTTTTTAATTAGAGAGAAATACTTGAGTCCAACTTCTCAGATTTTCCCAGACCGCGAGTCTCAGTCTGCTTGGAACATCTGCGCAGAAACGCTGTGTCTGGCAAGTTGTTAGTGAGCCAAGTTTTGGTCAGAACAAGGCAGAAAGTCCAAACGTTACTCTTTCTTTTTGTACACTCAGTCTTATCCAGAAAAGGGAGGAATCACAGACCCGAATGTGGTAGTTTTGGTTAATTAGCAGACTGGCCTGCTCGCTCCTCTTTAACTTCAATGCGCACCACTTCTGTTGAAAGAGCTTGCTCTAGCTAAGCATCTTGGCAACACTCTTTTTCTAGGAAACCACTTACTCTGCTCATATGTTGCCAGGACATGTGTTGGGGTAAAATTAGTGACCAAGACAAATCTGAAGCTGTTATTTAAAGGTAAAAAAAACTTTAATTATAACAATAATATGTCACTATATAGACTCTTCTTTTATCTTTGCCATGTATGCAAACTAGATTTATATCTGTTTACATCTTGAGCTAATTGTATTGCATCTTCATTACCAATTTAATTATGTAATTAAATTCTTACAGCTTTAACTGTGCTGTAGATCATGAGAAAATATTTAGTGTAAACCTTTAGATCTGCAGCAGAGTTCATTTTGATACCTCATCCATCACAGCATACTTCAAGTGAAATCAGAAAAACATGCTTTAGATGGTTCATTTACTGTCCTTGAACTGTTCCCAATTTTTCCTTACAAGCTCCAGCAAAAACAATGGTCCAACAGAAGACTAGATTAGAATTCCGATTTGTATAAAATATATGGGAGGCCAACAAAGAACATTCCAGCTTAGAGTTATTATGACAGTCAGACCCTGACTCCCCCTTCCCCTGTCTCTGCTTCTCTTGTTCTCTCCTTCCTTCTCATTTCATCTATCCCTGCAGGTGCGACAATACAGGCTGTGCCCAGGGGTTAAAGGAAAGCTTAATATGAGCCGTTAAAAAATGGAATTGCTGTTGGCAATGAGCTTAATCACTCAGTGGAACATTTGGGTGCAGTAAAACATCCTGGGTGGAGGCCCCCCAGCCAACTAGTTTGATCTATGACTTTATTCACCCATTTCACATCTTTGAGGGGGATTGCTAACCATAGCTGACCCTGACAAACAGATGCTTAACATTACAGGTCTTAGCAGCACTCCACTAGCTCTTGACTGCTAGCATTGACATTGTTAAGCCTCGCCAGTGAACTCGATTTTTCTCTGAACCACTCTCCTGCTTTCTAGCAGAAGCCCAAATTGTCAGTGTCGACCAGCATAAAAAAATATGAAGTGTGCTCTTCTGTGTGTTTTGTGTGCAAGTGAATGTGCATATGTGTACCTCTGTGAGTGTCTTTGCTGTTCAAATACTTGTGTGTGCGTGTGTCTGTGTGTAGGCGGACCAACAAATGTGACAGACAAATTTATGTGGCCAAGCACCGGTAGTACTATGGACTGTGTAGCCATCTGATTATGCATGTGCATTCCACAACTATCTTATTTGTCCTTTGTGTGGTGGTGTGGAAATGCCATTTCTCCTTTGTTTGGGAATGTTTTGAATTTGATCAGTCACATAAATCTATTCAAAGTCATCTCTGCATGCTGACCTTATAATGGAGGTGGTTGCCAAGCAATTACATGCCTTGCCTTCTCTCTGGCTGAACAAAGAGAAACAAGCCTTGTGTTTTAAACGGATGAGCGGTGAAAAGGTACTCAGCGCCTATTTTTACCATATCTAGCTGGAAAGCTGACTGAACAGGGATTTATCACATTTCTACAGAGACACACACATGCACTTAGACACAAAATTAAACACATGTGTACAGCACATCTGCAGGCACTGATATGCTAGGGCTCGTATTTATTCACATGCTGTCCTCTGTTTGAACTAGTTGATTTACCTCTTTTAAAAGATTGTATTGCTTTTCATGCTAACAAACAAATTAGGACTCATCTTTGCAAGCGTGGTCATTTTAGCGCTATTTAGTCAGCTCGTAGCAGTTTGAGAATGGCTGTTGCATCGTAAGAGAGTTTTTTGTAATATGCATGAATCCAACATAAAGCAAAGTTGGTTGTATTTGATAAATATAATCTGTTGTGTCGCCGCAGGATTCGCTTGCAAAGGATCATAGAAAACGCAGATTAATTCGTGATCCAGTTCTTTCGTGACTTGCTCCTAATCGAAATGCTGTCACACTGCAAGACGATCATCTGTGATAGATCACAACATCTGTGTAAATGGAAACTTTAAAAAAAAATGCTCAAAAAGGCAAAAAGGAAAATGTATTTATTGACTTCATTTATAATGCATGAAATACAATTAATTAGCTCTCAGATGCTTGGCACAACTGTATCAATAATGTATCGCTAGAGGAAGTGATTCAATTTATTGCCTTATCAATATTTTGTGCCGCCGCTAATAAATAGCATAAATATGCGAGGCAGTCAAAAAGGAAGGCATAACTTACAAAATAAAACATAAGGCAGTGCTTAGTAATGACAGACAAAACTCGGATAGCAATTTGTGATTAGTTTGGCATATTTCTCTGAAGCTTACTGACAAAGCAAAAAGACTGGCTCTCTGTGCTCTTTCTGCTCCATCCTTCCTCAGTCTCACTCAGCCTTGCCTCATTCCTTTAGTTGCCAAAGATTGGGCAGGGTACCAAAAAGTTGACTTAGAGCTGTCTGTCTGCTAGCTGGCTTCTTGTTGGGATGGCAGTCAAACCCAAATGACTTTATGTCTCTGTTCCTGCAGGAAATGCCATTCAGGCCTTTGGTTATGGGATAGACAACACACAGAACAAAAGTGGGCCTGTCCCAGGCCCCTCAGCGACACCAAAGCCAGACCCTGTATCGACACAGGAGATCTCAGAAAATCTCCCAGTGACTATCCCAAAGGTAAAAGGTTCTCAATGTTTCATTACATGGGATGTTTTACATGTAGATGTTAAATGTGATGGCAAAATGTAATTTAGAGTTGTTATTTACTGCCTGTTTGGCAATCGGGTATGCTCTGCAGTTTGAAGGCTACTAATATGAAGCTTCTGTGTATGTTCAATAAGCAAGATCTGTAATCACTCATGTGCTTGCTTTCCCAGGGGTTCGACTGCTAGTCTATTCTTTACATTGCTCCCACTTTCCCACGCTGCCAGACTCAGTACTGTTCATTACAATCCATATTACAGTCATTACTGTAGACCAATAATCTTCTTGCCTGCCTTCTTTGAGCCAATCAGCCTCCACTCTGCATGCATTAAAACTCACTGCAATGTGCCTGATCATGCAACAGCTAACAAGCATGTTTTGTTTTGTTTGTTTGTTTTTTTATTCTGTACCCTGTCACAGTAAGATTGCTGTTTTTTTGGGGAAGTTCTGTGCTAAATCTTATCAATGCTGGGGTTCCTTTCTGCCATGATGGCTCATCTTATCAGCAAATAGATCTCAAGAAATCATATTCAATTCTTTCAAATGCTCTCTCCTCATTGAACTTAGTTAATCGTGACACATTTAGGTCAACTCACTGTAAAAGTTAAATAGATGTGGATGTTGCTTTATTTTGTTTTTTGTCACATCAAAAATATACATTTTCATCTCTTTCCTGCTACTTCTCTGCATACATTTGATAAAATGGACCAACTGCAAGGAGAATCACAAAAATACTCCTCCGCTCTCTCTTTTGTACAGTGGCAAAATAATAAGACTCAACGTGCTGCACCGTTCACATTCGCATCACATACAATCTCTATGCTTGTTAAAGCAATTGGCACATCAAAACAGACGCTTTATGATAACACAGTTTATGCTACACACCCAAGATGATGACATGTGGTTGAAATATTATATTTTTCTTACAGACAAAGAAAGAGTGAAAGGAATGGGAGGTGGAGGCTTAATCTGGATTAGATGTTCTAAAATACTGGCCCAGGGCCTGTTCTCTGCTGAATGCTGTCTACTATGAAGACTGCAGTTAACTCAACTATAACTAGGTTCACTGTCTGGAGCAGAAAACATTACCACTTTTTTTAATGCTGTGCTGCACAAATGCATAGCTCTTTGTCTTTTAACATAACTCTTCTTCATTTTCTCTTCAAATAAGTGTAAAAATGACAGAATTAAGTTATTCACCAAAGAATCCTTCTTTTTATGAGTCTCTCTGCTACAGAAATATTTCACTTTACACTATAGGTCGAGAAGAGGCTTTTCTTTTTATCTAGCTGTTGAGTTGGATTAGTTTTCACAGTGAATTACGGCTGTGTTTTACAGATGTATTTTAGATGTTTTGTGCAGCTTTCCAAAATAAGAGTAATGATGCTTTTCACCTTTGCAGGAGACCCATGTGCCCATGTTTGGCAGCGGTATAAAACTGTGCTTTATAAAATATTCTGCTGCTGATGTTGTTGTTCATGTCATTTTTCAGTGACTGTTACATATCCAAATCCAAGTAATGTGCACGGTTTAGGAATGCAAATTTGTGTTCTGAATGAACAACTACCATTAAGACATTTCGCATCAGAGCCGTTAAATGTTAAATGTGCAGTTTTGTGCTTTGCACACAAACCCTCGTTGATTGGAACACAGGAAATTAAAACCTTATGTCGTGATCACTGCGTTTGAGCCTTGTTTTCGGTCTTGAATTTTTAGTTAATATGTTAAAGTTTGAGTTTCTGCTTTGTTTCTCTTGTTATTTCTGTTTAGAAAGTTTAGATCTTTGTTTATTTTATTTTCCAAATCCATTTTTTTCCCTATTATTATTTCACTGCTGTGCCTTCTGTTGGATTGTTTTGGAGTTTGCATTATTGCATCAGCCTAATAAAACAACTCATTTTTTGTTCATTCGGTCTACCTTGTGCATGCCACTGCTGGGTCCCAGTTCTGCAAACCTTGGACCCAGCAGTAGAGTCTGAACAGCAGCAGGTGGCTTTCTCGTTTTTTGAGAAGAATTTTGGAACTGAATATGAGCCTATCTCCAGAGGGGCTTACCAAGGCAATGGGGGCCTCACCCAGTAGTTGTGCTCCTGAGGGAAGCCATACCTCAAGGCTACCAAGCCTGCAGGTCCAACTTCCACCAGAAGTCAAATTGGGTTAAGTGTGCAGCTAGATTGTCTGCCACCTGCTGTTGCTCCTGTCAACTACCCAAATCAGCATTTAAATCTCTGCCATCTTAAAAGAGCGACTGCAGCCCTTGGCAACACTGCCGATTGCAGCCTCAGCAGCCAATTCCTCCGCCTGAGTGTTTACCCAAACTCCATGCCCTGAGTTCCTTTTTTTTTTTAATTCTGGCTACCCCGTGACCATGTATACTGTGTCCAAACCAGTATCCCCTGTGAGACTGGGGTCCCTAAAACTCAGCCTGTGTGTCCTAACCTGTCCTAGCTGAGTGTCCTGTGGTGACAAAGCTGGTGCAACCCAAGAGTCCTGTGCCTAAGCAAATAGAGCTCACCAACACTCAACCACCTGAGGAACTTCATTGCCTCCACTGGACACCTGTCTCGTTACCCTTCAGTTTCCACTTACCTGATTGCCCCCTTGTGCATAAATAGTCCTGCATCTGTTGTACTTACAAGTGCCCCTCCATTGTGTTCTCCTGTGATTCCGTTGGATTTCTTTTGGCTCATTTTTAGACTTTGTGTCTCTGCATCTGCAAGAAAACGGCTCACTTTCTGTTCATTTAGTCTTCCTTTTGTGTCTTTGGATTTCAATTCTGTAAAACCTGACACCCTAAAAATGTTGCAAAGAGGAAAATTAATGAATAAGCACAGCTGATAACATTAACAGTGTGTGTATTACCGAAAGGTAGAGAAAGAGAGAGGATAGCAGAGGGCGAATGGGTGGTGAAACCGCTTTCTCCAAAGGTTGTGTGTGTGTGTGTGTGTCAGTATTGATGCACTGCTCAGTGCCTGTCTCACTGCAGCATGGTGTTTAATTTATTGTAAAAATGGTAATTAGGAAACAATAAGACGTGTGATTACTCAAGCAGGAAGTTTATAATTAGAGAGGGAGCTGGTAGCGACATTTTGGGCGGCCCTGAGTTCTTAGACAACTATGCCTGGCAATTAAAACTTGTCAAACTTCCATGGCAGATAAATTGGGGGTGTGTTGTTATGGTATGAGTCCTCTTGGCAGAAGACTGACTGTCCAGAGCTGTAAATCTCACTGTGGCTCATTGAGTAAACATGTGGTCTGAAGCTTGGTCCTTTGAGCACTGTAAAGATGCATCCATATTTAGGTATAACTGAGCAGTGCCATGCTCCCAACTCCAGTGGTGAGGTTACGCACGTGATATTTGTGTACCCAGTTTAAATGTGCATTACAACAAACTGATACAGTTTCTAAAGCAAACTAAGTCTGTTTTGAATGGCAGTTATCACTTGTTTTCAGGGTCATGTCACCAGTATGCAAGGTCTTCCACCAACCATTTGGCCCTTAAAACCTCATGTGTTTGGAAGTTTTGTTGGCGTACTGATTATGTTCATTTGTACACACTGTTTGGTTGAGGCGCCAAAATTACTTCTCTGGGAAGGCACTAAATTCATTTGATTACTCTTTGGAAACAAGATTTTAGTTTAGATTAAAACACACCATTTCACATCACTAAACACATATTACAAAGCTCAACGTTCCAGGTGATGAATAAGCATCAATCCAATATTTGTATCAGTTGTTATTCCTGTACTGCCTTAAAAAAGTTTCTTTTTTTTAAAGTGAGTGAGCAGCTCTGTGCAGCCGATCTGTTAAATTCAGGTCTGTGTTTTTAAATATTTATGTACTATGCCAGCAGTGTACTGGTGGCAAACAGTTCTAAGAGTTTATGGAGGGAGCTAACTGCAAACAGTTAGCGGTTTCAAGGTATTTCATGTCCGCTACATCAAATTTTCTTTGCAGGAGTTTGTGGATTGATGATGGGTGAAAAGCTCAGATGAGTTTTCCTTGTCAGCTTCTCTCGCTCTCAGTCTCACACTTGTTATGTTCATTATTTATTGGACCTGCTTTAACATACCAGGTTGTCCTCGGCTCCACTCTGTGCGTGAGGAGATGCACACATGTAAAACTGGGAGAAGACAAAGGCAGCAAAGTGCAGTATACTAAGGTGAAATTAAACAAATGGAAAAAGAATCACCGTTCATTTGCGTTATGCTGGTGCTGATTAAATTATTTCACTAATAAACACAATTTCAGTGAATAAGCTTGCAAATATTTATTAGCCATATTGTGCTTTATGAAGTTTGGAAAGTAATGTTTAAATTCAGCCCGACGTTGCCTTACACAAGATTATCTTATATCAGTACTGCAAATGAAAAAGTTGAACTGGTGCATCCCTGATCAACTGCAGATTTAACATGTACTTATTCCCACAACTGCGAAAAGCATCACTTGATCTGGATTACTTTCTGTTTATTGTGATTACTATCTTGTACCATCTTGGCTACAGGCAGGTACCAGGAGGGTGTCTACTAGTCATATCTATGGGACAGATTGCAAATTATAACTGGCCATTCAAAGGGCTGATAACAGTCAAAGTGGGTACTATCTTTTTGCTTCTATGTAGTAGCTCTAATATGAACTCAAAGGATTTGGCTAAAAATAGACCACTCTGCATAAAGCAGTTTAATACTTTAAGTCATTTATATATGACACAAACAACAATAATATATGTTAAATCACACAAGTCTATGTGTACGGACACCTGGAATCTCAGTGCGGGTGTACAGAAATCTGAATTTCCAAAATATTCGTGTATCTCAAAAGGATAAACCCTCATTTGATGCCAAGGACTCGGTTCCAATCTCAGCAGGAGATATTATATTATTGCTCTCTGCTGTAAGTAAATATGCATTTTTATTTAAATCTATTACTGTGTAAAAGGATATGACTTTAAGAAAGATAAGATATATATATAGTCAGTTATTTGAACATGTAGTGGTTAAAATTCTGTTGCAACATCAGGTAAGTTTGATTTAGACATCAAACAAGTTCACTGTGATTTTAGAGGGCTTTGAACCCAAATCAAGGGGAAAATGTTCAGTGGGAATGACATTTATCATAGATTGGATGGTTTTTGAAACCTTATTCAATAAACAATCAGTCAGGGATCTTTAAGTGGTGACCATTATATAAAAGCAACAGATAATTCACCATGACCATCACTGGCCACTTCATTAGGTACACTTGTTCAAATGCTTGTTAAGGAATATGTTCTATCAACTAGTCACATGGCGACAACTAAATACATTTAAGCATGTTCAAGAACTTCAAACCAAGCATAAGAATGAGGAAGAAAGGTGGCGTTGAACATGGCTTCGTTTTTGGTGCCAGATGAGTACTTTCTGAGACTCTACAGAGATTTTACTGGCATTTTCCCCAAACAACCATCTCTAGGATTTACAGAGAATGGTCTAAAAAAGAGAAAATATACAGTGAGCAGTCGTTGCCTTTGATGAAAATGCCTTGTTGATGGAGAAGGTCAGAGGAGAATGGCCATACTGCCTCAGGCTGATAGGAAGGCAACAGCAACTCAGATAACCACTCGTTACAGCCAGTTTATGCAGACGACCTTCTCCGAATACACGTCAAAGCTTGAAAGCTGGTGGGCTACAGCCGCAAAACACCAATCCAGTTGCCACTGTTGTCAGTTAACAGGAAACTGAGGCCAAAGCGCACCACATTCACACAGTTTCACCAAAATTGGAAAAGATTGGAAAGATGTTGTGAGTTGTTCTGAAATGTTATGAGTATGGACATTCAGATGGTAGGGTCAGAGTTTGTCATGAACAATATGAAAACATGGATCTGCCTTGTTTCAATAGTTCAGGCTGTTGGTGGTATAATGCAGTGAGGGATGCTTTCTGGGCATTTTTCCAGCTCTTTAACACAAATTGAGCATTGTTTAAATGCCACAGCTTACTTCGCCTTAGTTACTGACCATGTCCATCCCTGTATGGCCACATTGTATCCTTCTTCTGATGGTTGTGTTGGGATGTGGTGGAACAGGAGATTCACATCATGCATGTGCAGCAACTGCTTGATGCTATCAAGTCAATGTGGACCAGAATCTCTGAGGAATCTTTCCAACACCTTGTTGAATTTGTGCCATGAAGAATTAAAACAGCTCTGAAGACATTGTGGAACTGGCAAGGTGTAACTAATGAAGTGGCTGGTGAGTGTACGTTGACAACATAGCCTCATTAGCAGATTTTTGTACAGCTTGCCTTTTTCCCCACACCTTGTGCCTTCTTTCAAATGACTCAATGTTACTATGCGATGCCATTTCAAACCAATTACCTTCACATTTACCAAACTTGTGTTCAGGAAGTGCCTACTGATTCTACAGTTTTTGCAATGTGTTTCTTTGAAATGTTAAATTTTATTAAAAGCAACTCGTGCAAGTGATCAGTCTCCACGCCCACATTACACACACCCAAACACACACTCTGAGCTCGCAGGCAGCGGAAGGCTAGTGTTGTCTGTGCTCTCATGTAACCCTGTCACTGTTGATTTTCAGCTCAATTGAATGGAACTGACTGGTGGAAAAAGGCTACATAACTCAGGGTTACTCAATAAGTAGTTGCAGTTTCGCTGCAAATTTGACAGTGAATGAAAACAAGTGCTGTCTAGATGTGTGTTTACCACTTAAATGACAAGTCACGTGCATTTTTAACAGTTTAAATAAATGCTTTTGTTTCTCTCGCTCTCTCTGCCTGTAAACAAATAAGGACATTTCGACATTGTCTGTATTCTGTCATGTATATGCATGTGTTTGTGCTTTATCCCTTTGTTCATGTGTGTGCAGCTTATCACAAGCCTGAGTGTATGTGTGGATATTGGCTGCAGCTAGAGATCTGGACTCATGTCAACAGGCTGCTGCCACACATCACTGCCCTTGCTAATTAATTGGCTTTTAGTCGCGGATGTGTTTGGTGCATTGTCAGGCTACCCAGTGCTGCTCCTCCGCGCGTGCACCCCTCTTTTTTTGGCAACTGTCATTTCAATCATTTCTTTGTAAAGTGCAAATTCACAAACACAGGTACTGTGATAACTGCGGCTACTGGAAACACCCCCTTTGTCTCCCTCGTTCTCCCTCTTGCATCGTTCTTCACAGAAGCAAAAATATGGCTGTCTTGTTAAAATAACTCAACAATTTTCTTGTTTCATTGTTTATTTTCTCATTTATGTGTTGCCTCGTTCTGGTGGAAGACGAAGTGCTGGTAGATAACATCATAGTAAATCTTTTTCTTTTCTTTTTTTTTTTCCTGTGCACAGCGAAATGGGCGAATACATGGTGAAGATGAGGTGAGGGGAAGGTGGAGGAGGGGAAAGAGGAGGAGAAAATGTTTCATGTTCCTTATGATGTGCCTCTGTATTGCTGTGCAGGACTGAAAATGGTACCTTTGCAAATTGAGCAGGACTGCTTTAACTTGAAGGCAAATGGTTATGCTTTGTGTTACAGAAATCCGAGAAAATTGAAAAAGTATTCAAAATGCTAACAATTTTATGGAACGGCATATAATAAAACCCATTGTAGCGCGGGTATAACGGTGGAACTCTGGAGGCCACAGAATTTAATATCTGTGCTGATTCCCACTCGTCTCCGCCATAATGTGAACAGTGTGGGAAAATAAACTTCACAAGTTTATTCTCTCTTGTGCATAAGAATAAACACTGTAGCGTTTTGATTGTGCACACTCAAACAAGGGGTCTTGTTTTCTTGGGCCTCTACTTGCTGTAAGATTTGCCTCATGAAATATTGAAAAGAAATCCATAGCCGCCGCTGGCTTCTGTAGTGTGTGTTTGGCTTCGTGGCATGTTTTTCTTGTAAATAAAGTCTGTAATGATAGCTTTAAAAACTGTTTAGAGACTTGCTGGCACAGCCTAAAAGAGTTTTTGAGAAAAAAAAAGAAAAAGTGCACACAAGAAGCTTTCCTTTGTTGCCAACTTGTTTAAGAAGCAAGGAGCATACTAAGCAGCACGGGCTTGAAATATACTTCACATATCAAAACGTTTGGTGGATCAAACACTTAATGTTCATGCCAAAGTGGATGTACTGCGAATGTCATTTCTTGCTTTGACTTTCTGAATGATGTTTTCTCTTCTTCTCTTTAGCAGTGACCCTGTCCTCTCTCATTTCCCTCCTGTCCTGTCTGACCTCTCTCTTATCAAATGCCAGAACAGGAAAGCAGCATGAATTGTGAGTCATGTCTAACCTTTTGCGGATCTCTCTCTCCCTCTGTGTGTCCCTCTCTATCTGCCCAGTATCACCAACCAAGAGGTGGTGTCATGGACCTGGGAGAGGATCACTCTTCTTGTCTCTATGCCAGTGTCTGGGCTCTGCTTCCCAGCCTGGCTTTGGCTCTGGTCCTGGCCCAGCATGCCTTATAGAAGCGCCAGGAGGAGAAAAAAGAGGTCATCCACCCACAAGCTGATCCCAAATGCAGAAGGTGTTATTCCTGAGACTGATATTAAGAAGGCTGATTCTCTGGACAGTTGACATGGATGGCATTTACGAAAGAGAAAAACAAAAGGCCGAGAGAGGTGGAAATGACTGAAATTTTATAACTGTGAATTTGTTGTTCATTTATCGTATCATTCGGGCAGACCGCAACTGTGATGGAGCACATGGCTTTACAAAAGACCCTTGGTATGAGAGGCCATGAAGGCCGCTCTCTGACTGAGTCACAAAAAAAACCCAGAGGACTGAAGCTGCTCATGTCAAAGACTTCTGCACTTTTCTCACCAAAGGAGGGCGAGAGGGGGGGAATGAACAACACAATTAAAAGAAGGCAAGGCAGGATTGGCAGAAAAGAAATTGTTGCAAAGAGAAAAGGAGTGAGCTTGAAGTAAATGTCATATAGTGAGATGGGAAAAAAAGAAGGAATCGTTTTTATTTGCTTTGGGTCTTGGACTTAATCTTCTCTTGGATGAACAGATTGCACATTTAGAGGCATGGATGGGGGATGATTACGTTCTGTTTCTTCAAATCTAGTGTAAACTCTAAATTGTAAAGCCTACTCAATGTTCTAAGTGTTGGTATAGTATCTGTGACCATAATCAATCTACAGTACCGAGCTTTCATTTGGGTGCTACAGTGTACCTTTTAAGCAGGCAGCGAAAAGAGCTAAAGGCGGCCGTATTAAACAGTTAATGGTCTTATGGTCATTTAAGATGTTGTTGATAATTGTGGGTGTTCGCCATATGTCCACCCGCACACGTGTATATTTCTGTCTCTATGTATATAAACAACACTTTTTCTTTCATTCAGCCTAATGATATCTAGTACCTTTAAAGGACATTATTGTATGCACAGGTGGCTCTGTACTGGTACTGAAGGAAGGATTTCATTATCTGCATTTATATTTGTCTATTAAGGTTTGATCACAAAGAATGTATACAGGGATAAAATTAAACGAGCTCCAACTGCTTGAAAAAGCCATAATGTGTGTGTGAATATTGTAATATTTGTTTACTGTGTGTGTCTGTCTATGTGTGTACAAACTCATTACAATGTGTGAATGGGTTTACAAGCAGGAGAAAAGTAGCTTGTGAGGAGCATTTTGAATTGCCCGTGTGGGGGTTCATTTTGCCCCGTCAGACAGCAGAGGTTATGATGCATATTGTAATTGGAGAGTAAAATCACCTTGCAGTTCTGGTAAGCGTTTTTGGGACCTTCCAGCTCTTTTGTTTCCAATTTTAAGAGTCTCTGAACTTTTTCTTCATTTAGTTTTTGTCCAGAGGAGCGGAGAAGAGTGATAACAGCCTCTCACTAACAGATTGGGCCCATTTGAGTGTGTGTGACTGCCTCTTATTATTGATGATTATTATTAGTATTATTAACAGACATGTGAAAATGTCAGCCTGTCCTTTAAATGGCTTCCTTTTAATGGGAAATTGTTCCACACAAGCAAATTTGTTTTGACTCTTCAGAAGAGGAGCTGATGTCTTCAGCTGCTTGGTGTCCACTGTTAAAAGGACATGAAAGTCATTCTGTGTAACTTGGGCAAATCAGCAATCAACTTAGCCACAATCTTTTGGACGTAGCTATAAAAGAGCACATTTGCAAACAAGATGAGGCCGAATGCATGATGTTACACCCATAAGAATATCGTTTTGCCCATCCGTGCATTGTGTTTGTTTTTGAAACACACGCTCTGACAGATGCTGAAAGAACAAAAAAAAAATCAAGACTTGCGCTGGCATCTTTGCAGATGAGAGACATTTTTTGTGTGTTCATGCTTTCATAATTTTCCACTGCTCTGAATGAATGTTACCAGTAGTTTCACCAAAAACAAGTTTTTATTTTCAAACAGCACATCAAGTGTAGTGTTGTGACACATTAATGCCTGCTATAGAACCAAACAGCTTTGTGTTAGCAGGCAGGGTTTAGAAAAGGTTTACTATCTGCCCGGATCATGAATGTTGCATGAAACTCAGCTCAGTGTGCTTTCACCACCACGGGCTGGTTCGGTCTGGCAGAAATTACAGTCATTTCCTAAACTGGTGAGTTTATTGCAGATTACTGCTGCAAAATGGCAAAAATCTCAGCACAATATTTGTCTTTGCCTTCCACATTCAACACATTTTCATAAAGCAACCACCATGTTTTTGGCTGTAGATATATAGATATCCATTATATATAGATATAAATATATACAAGTGAATTGTAAGGATTTTTAACCTGTAGCAAATAATCGCACAATAATCACACACTTTCAATATTAAACAAAGAAAAACGCATGTATTTTTAAAAGTAAGTCTATGAACTCGTGCATGTGAACAATTTCTCTTTTTTTTTTCCTGATATCACATAATGAATGTTGCAGTCCTTTCGAATTGTAATGTACTTCTGTCAGTGTTTTCAGACTGCGTTGAAAAACTTTCAAGGTCTCTAAATTGTTGGACAAAGACACAATGTTTGTAGTTTTGCCTCCACCAAAGAGGATTTTAAATCAAACAATCAAGATGTGATTGAAGCACAGACTCTTTAATTCAAGGGTTTTAACAAAAAAATCACATTAACTATTCAGGAATTCCAGCTATTTTACAAATAGTCCCCCATTTCAAGAGGCTCAAAATTAATTAAAATAATTTTAATAGTGTGTTTTATTATTTTGCTGTTTTTAATACTTGGATGAGAATCCTTTTCAAGTTACTGCCTGCAGTGTAGAACCCATGGTGTTTCCTCACTTTCCTTCAACCTTCAGTTGCTGCTTGTTTGTGGTTCTTTCTGCATTCAGTATTTGCATTTAATAACTGGATGCTTTACTGGACTGAGATCAGGGGACTGACTTAGCCATTAAATATTATCCCGTTGCTTTGACTTCAGAAATTGTTGGGTTGTTTTTGTGGTGTGTTTTGGGGCATTGTCTATTTACACCGTTAAGTGCTGCCTGATCGGTTTTGGAGCATTTGGCTGAATCTGAGTAGAGACTATAGCTCTGTATAAATCACAATTCACCCTGCTGCTTCTCTCATCAGTCTATACTAGTGTCAGGGATCCACTGGTAGCCATACATGCCCAGGCCATACCACCACTACAATGGCAAGTGGCACAACTTGCCATGTTTGACAGATGATCGGGTGTGCTTTGGATCATAAGCTGTTTCTCTTCTTTCTCTTTTTCACTTCTGGTACAAGTTTATCTTTATGTCATTTGTCTAAAAAGTTTTGGGGGATTTTTTGCAAAAAAGTGCAGAACCTTTAGATGTTTTCTAGCAAAGTCTTGTGTGTAACCAGTGCTTTGCCCCCTGTTGTAAACGCTCTGTATTTACACTCATGATTGTACACCTTGATAATGATGCACATACCTACTCAAGAGTGTTCTTGACTTAGTAAAATGTTGCGAAGCTGTTATTCTTTACCAAGTAATAACTCTGCAGTTATTGACTTCTGTGGTCTTCTGTGGTCATTTTGGTGTTGCTGAGCTGGTCCGTGCATTCCTTCTTTTGCAGGATGAACCAGATTCTTGATTTGGCCACTCTTAAAGTTTTCGCTATCACTCTGATAGATCCCTCACTTACACTGACATCTCTCTTTAAAATTTAAAATTACAGTGAAAAACTACAAAATACAAATTCAACACTCAACTTCAGATATTCTGCCTGCTTCACCTCTCATGAAATAATAAGCAAACTATCTACACATGGCCCTGAAACTACTTGTCAGTCAATAGTCTAGTTATTGAGTATAAACTCAAGCTCCATTTTTTAGAGGCATTTATTGCTAAACAAAATTTGTTTTAAAACCCTTGAATTAAAGCTGTAAGTCTGCACTTCAATTGCATATTTAATGTGTGATTTAAAATCCGCTGTGGTGGTGCACAGAAAAAAAAAACTACAAACGTTGCACCTTTACCCATGAGATTAGGAACCTAACTGTATGCTGCCATGTGGACAAAGTAGTTAGGTCTAAACAAATCTATCTGATCATCTATTTAAAACATATCTGCAAAATCAAGTGAAAATATCAGGCTCAGTTTGCGAGATTCTAAAAACATTACAAGAGTTTCTCATCCTACATCAATATTACACAATTTTGGAGGGTAAAATCCATCAAAGATGAAGCGGAGCTGCCAATTCTCCAGCAAGAACAGCCTCAGTAGTCCATAATACAATATAGGCATAATATATTTTAGTCCAGACCCACTCATGGACACAACCCAGTGCTCTCCTCAACAAACCTGAGTCCTTTTTATATCAAGATAACCTTATTATTTTTATATGCTTACTTTTTCAGATTGAATTATCTCTAAATATAGCATGCAGCATTCGAGGTCTTTGTGACGAGGCGTGTGGGTCTAGTTTGACACTTGGTTCCTCCTTTTGCAGCCACTTACCCCTGTTTCGCTTTGCTCCTGAATAATTCAGAGCTCAGTGGAGTCTAAGGCAGGATTCATACTTGAAGAAGGTAAAATGCAAACAGTTTGTACTTGGATGATAGCAATGTTTAGGCGTTATAGAAATCACTGAGTGGCATTTCATGTTCCACCAATGTGACAACTTACATTTTTTTCTTTCAGTTTTTTCTTCCCTGTGCAGAAGGAAACAAAGCTCTTCACGTCTCTGCAGGATGCCGCAGAAGTAAATGAAAGCATTTACCTGTTCGGAGTATATCCTGTTTCATTAATGCAATTTGCATGTAAACTTCTGCCCTGCTGCGTTTATTTTAGAATGTTCACAATCAAAAGATTTACAGCTTAAATCTCTCCACACTTCCCTTTTGGGTAGCTGTCCCAAGAACAATATTGTCCATCCCACCCAGTCTATTAATCAAGTGTGCATTTGGTCAGTTTGTTGCTTACTTTTCAGAAAAATTGATGAGGCACTGTGAGTGATTATACTGTCAGCGTCCCATATAGGCAATCAAAACAGGCAGATAAATTAAAGGTTTTGACATGTCAAAAATGCAAATATAGTCATAAAAATTCAAATCTCCCCTCCCTTTATATTCACCCCCTCCTTGTAGAGGGTCTGAGTTTGGGGTGAAAAAGACAGCTGATCAGCAGTTCTTACACAGCTTAAGAGAATGTATAAGAAAGAGGTCTACAAATCACACTGCACAATTTTCGGAGATATTACCGGCGTAGAAGTGCAGCAGTGGGACAGTTTGAAAAGAGGCAGAATAAAGTGCTTTTGTAGGGGGGAAAGTGAACTGTGGCAGCTGGGACTGGATGCTGGATGTAAAGGCAAATGATAGAGTTATCTTCTGGATGTGCGTAATTTAAGCTGCTGTGATAGGGTAGAACGAAGTGCTCTTTAAACTAACTTTAAAGTGCTTCTTTTCTCTCGTATCCTTGCATTCCTGTGTTTAAACACTGAATGTGTGGTAACGCTTGTCTCTGTGTTCAAATACACGTGTAAACAGGGCTTTGTGCATGCGGTTATGACAGGGAACGGGAAAAATCTTGAAGCAGGAAATTTGCTAGAAGAGCAATATTCTCTTTTTTTTCCTATAGGGGATCCTTGTGGAGTCCAGCTTGTTTCTTCTTTCCACAGAAGACTGGAAGAGGAGAAGCAGAGGAGGCAGGTAGTGGAGAGGTTTTGGGGGCACGGGAATAAGAAAGCGGCAGGTAGCTGTACATTTCACAGTTGATTAATGAGTCACTGGGATGATGTCTCTTATCAACACTCTGCACATGGCAGAGAGAGAAGAAAGGTTTACCGAGGCTAGGAATTCTCCAATCAGAGATGGCTCCCATTGCTGTCCCATCATCCCTTTCTGCGCTCACCCACCTGTTTTTGTGAGGGCCCTCCTTCTCTTCTCTTCTCTTCTCTTCTCTTCTCTTCTCTTCTCTTCTCTTCTCTTCTCTTCTCTTCTCTTCAGCAGTTTGTAGCTGATGAAATTTAGCCCTTTAATGCCCTGTGTGAGCAAAGGATCCGGTGAGTTTTCTCTGAGAAATATGTATGACACCTGCTCCTATGGAGTTCACAGTGCGTCTTACATTCTTTGTTCCAAAATTACCACAGGCTCTGATGTAAACGTTAGTAAGAAGTTGTTAATGTGGGTTATGTCATCATTGCAGAGGACTGGTTTCCTGCTGACAGCTGGGAGAGAAAAAAAGATGTGCCAGTAAAATATTTTGATAATAGATAGAGCTGTTCTTAAAATATATCACTTTCACACTTGACAGAACTGGATGTTTGATATAAACCCCTGTTTATGAAGTTTGCTACGCACGCTGCTTGTGCTGATTTTTGATAAATATGTTTGGCATGCACTAATGACTCTCAAAACCAACGCGATACAAGCTGAGAACGCTAGTTCTTTTGATGCCTGAGCAGAAAAATCCCGGCCCCAGCATGTATTCCTAGCACTGTATTGTACTGTGACTATAATAACATAAATCACAGCGAGAAAATGAGAAAAGAAAGAGCAGCAGACAAATAAATTCAGTGTAATGGGGTGCTCTCATTGATGTGTGTGGTATACAGTATATTCTTGTAAGATTAAATATCACTTTAATGCCAGCAAAAAGACAAAAGAACAGAAAAAAAGAAGGGGAAAAAGATGTTTTTGTCATAAGCAGGAAGCCAAATTATTTTGCTTTGTGATTTCATTTGTTCTACTGAAGGTGTTAATATTTTACTATAATGTGATAAGTCCATTATGGCTGATCAAATAGCACAGTACAACATTAATGATCGTTGTAAAGCATTAAAGTGGTTAGAGAGAAACAGATGCAGCACCAGTGTGACGCGCCACAGTGCTCACCCACTGTGAAGAAGACTTTTCAACTTAGGTAAAACAGGAAAGGGAAACTTCAAATGATGGATGTGAAAACAATAACAGAAATAACTCAATTTCCAAAGTCCATCTAGAAGCAAGCCTTGCCAATCATCAGGCAGTTTTTATATCCCACCACCTGCAGTAATTATATCTTGCTAGCACCACATTGGACCCTTTTTACCTTTAGAGCTGTCTTAATTCTTCGTGGCATGGATTAAACAAATTGCTGGAAACATTCCTCGGAGATTGTGGTCCATATTGACACGACAGCATCACACAGTTGCTGCATATCTATGATGAAAATCTCACATCCTGCTCTACTGGATTGAGATTTGGTGACTCTAGAGGCCATCTGAGTACAGTGAACTCACCGTCATGTTCAAGAAACCACTTTGAGATGATTTAAACTTCGGGACATGGCGCATTATCCTGATACCCAGCAGATGGGTACACAGTGCTCATAAAGGGATGGACATGGCTAGTAACATTACTCAGGCAGGGAGTGTGGTGACTAAATGGTACTAAAGCGTGACAAGAAAACATGCTCATCATTGTTATACCACTGCCATCAGACTGCACTACTCTTGGCTCTACCTTCTGGATGTCAGAGTAGAAATAAGAACTCATCTGACCATGCGACATTACAGCAACCAGTCTATTAGAGGGGCATAGTAAATAACATTATATGTTATTAAATATAATTTATACACAATTTATATATAAATATTAATATGAACAATGGAATTCTGTGATCTAACTTTTTTTTACATTACACAACCAGTCTAAAAAGTGAATAAATTCAAAGAAATATTCACATCAAATCTAATAAAATGTGTTGGAGGTCAATAACGATGAAATGACAACATAATGACATTTAGTATCTCTTCAGTTTGTGAAGTGTTTGAAGGTCAAAGCGCTGTCATAGCCATGTTAGCAGTCCAGAAGGCCTGTGAATTCCCTATCACAAAATGAAGTTTGCTTTAAAAGAAGAAAAGCTGAAATCCTTCAGATTTTTTTTTATCATTAACAAATAATAATAAAATGGTTTAAAGAGTTTCAAGAAGGTTTTAGATTCAAACCTTCTCGTCTAGCAGACGTACACTGTTAATCCTTGGCAAAACCAATGATCATCTGACAATAACCATGCCAGTTTCCACAAAACACAGTTCAGACTGTTATGAAAACCACTTGTAGAAAATATCTTGATGGTCAAATATATATTCACAGGCAAAGCAAAAGACTCATCAACTAACAATTAGTAACAAGCTAATGGTAATACATGACGTCTGTTCAGTGGAAGAATGAACTGAACTGCTTATACTGTTTTTAAACTTTTTATCATGCCATTAGTACCCAGTTAGCTTAAAAGCAGTTATCCTTCTGCTGTCTTGTTAGCCATACAATCTGCTGGGTTTTGCTATTTTTCAAGGATTCATTAAGAAATTCAAAATTGACTTGCATTTTTTGTGGAGTTGCATGAATGTTTGCAAGTGTGGTGACGATGCTATGGCCAGGCACACAACTGGACTCAAGTATCCAATTCTCAGCAATACCTTGTTATTTATTTATTTTCCATGATTTAAGGGTCACGCAGGTTCTTTACGAGTCTTCGGGGTGGTGCTGCTCCCACAGCAGCCTTCCTTCCCATGGCCTTGGGCCTCATGCCTTTCTATGTTCTACAGAGTCTCACATTTTTCTCCAGGTTTCCTCCAACAGTGCAACGAAATGTATGTTAGGAAAATGCATAATTCTAAATTGTGGATGTGAGTGTGAATGGTTGGTTATATGTCTGTTTGAACCTTTTGGTGGACTGGCCAATCGCTCCTGGAGACTGTGATCCTTCCTCTGAACGTTCTTTATCTGGCGCATCAGAAACTTTCCTTGAACCTTTTTACAGACAAAGCCTCCACTCCTAGTCTCAGGAGTAGCCTGTTCCACATTTATGGGTGCTCTCTTCCTTGTATCTACTCAGCTAATCATTGCTGGTTAACACAAAAGACACTTTTTCTTAAATAAATTTTTCCTATATGTTTACATGGGGTTAGAGATGGCAGGGGTCATCAGCTCATACTCCTAGTGAAAGCCTGGAAGCGATGATATGAATGAAGTTTGATCTGCAACTCACAGAACAAGAAATGGGATGCTGAAAATACTAAAAAATCATTTGAATGTCTTTTAGATACAACCAAACTCTGAAAAAGGATTAAACAGTGCCCATCTGTCACTGGAAGCAAACAAACTCTTAATAATGCTAAATTTAAGCCTTGGTACACACACACCCATTCCCTCTCACTATGCAGACACGCACACACACACACACATTCATCATGCAAAAGGAAAATAGCTTTAAATACTGAAACTTCTATTTTTCGGTAAAAACATTTGTTATTGCAACATTGGATCTGTGAGGAATGATTTACCATTGGAGCCGCTTCAAGTGGTCACTTAAGGAACTGCTATCTTTGAAGGTCAGAGATTTCTTCTTGATTGCTTCTCATGTGCAAATCGAAGATTGTCACTACAGACTCCAGATCTGTTGATACATTTCAGTCAGAATTGTTTAAATGTAACACACCTGCATTTTCGTGGAAAGTTCCCACACTCCAACCTTAGTAATTAAACTTCTCACAAGATGCTTGTCAAATGAACATAATTTCAGTTGAAAGGAGTGAAAGTCTAAGACACAGAGAGAGACTGTAATGGAAATCAAAACTAAGGCAACATTTTTTTTAGCTAACATCTTACTTGCTCTGCGACAAGAGTGGACAGCAGTATTGAACCAGACCACTTGAGATGTAATTCCGTGCTCCATTGAAGAAAGACTGGACATTTCTATTGTCAAGACACATACACACATACAAAAAAAAATAAGTGAAGGTGAAAGGAAGAGAGGCAGCGGGAATGAAAGAGAGGCATCAGCAAGAACAAAGAAGCGCTGGCGAGAACGAAGCGGGGAGAGGACTCGAGCCAGTGGAACTGTGAAACAATCCGATATAGATTCTGCCATGGCTGTGTGACTTTGACTGCGTCATGCTCACCCCTCTGCCTCTCACATGTGGGGTGGTTATTGATGGAGCCGTCATATCCAAGCTGAACATCTGTTATGAAATTCTACTCATCTTATTGGATTTGGTGACGGGATCTCTGTCTCTCTCTCTCTTCCTCTCTCTCACAGCTGTAGTCTGGTCTTTATTGCACAGCCACAGCCATCCTGCATGGGGCACATACACAGACACACACAGTACAGAGTGTTGTTTGGAGTTCAGCACATAGGGATTATATTGCCTTTCACCACTGTTAGCTGTTGTTTGCCCTCCTTGGATTTGTCTGTCAACTCTGCGTTTTAATGTATTTTAATACTGTTTGTCATTCTCAGAAGAATGCTGGCAATTGGATCAGAGGTTAAATTTTGTAATATTTCTGCAAAGAAGAAACAGAGACAGAGGGGGCTGCGGAGGAGCAGGGGTGGAAACTACTGTAGAAGAAGAGTTTGTATCAACACCTGCTACAGGTAGCATCCAACAACATATGGTGGATGGCACGAGTCCTGCTAGTGGTATTATGGGGAGAGAACAGGAATAGGTGCAACAGAGGTGCACCATATTAAAATAGCTTATTGGGAATAATTCATCTGTAATAAACTATAACGAAATCAGAATATTACGGTGGACTCGTGCCCGTGAAAAGCCGTTGTGGCGTCGGGATGAGCTTTCATCTGAATTTCCAAAGGAAGGGGGAAAAAATGAAAGGCAAGAAAGCGAGAAAGAGGGACTGCACAAACAGAGCGAGGAGACAGAGTATAAAATTCACATGACAGGTCTGGTTATCTTGAATGCAAGAGCTGGCTGTGTGTTTGCTGGAGTGACACATTGGTTCTTTTATTGATAAATTAAGAAGCGCTATGCTATAATGCTACCAATATACTTTGCAGGAGCCTGGGTAAAGGACCCACTCAAAAGGCATAGATGATGACAGACTGTTTAGGGTGCTCCTCATTACTCTTGCACCTCCCAGTCCAATGTGTTTACATGTTTATGATGCACACATAGTGAGAGATTCATTATTCCTGCTGTCTGTGGTGATTTAAAATGGAATGGGTGGATTTTTGGATTGCAGGAGCTTTAAAAAAAAGATCTGGTTTTTCCTCACTACTGAATTTGAATTTAAAGAGGATGACCCACCAAGATACATTTTTGCTGATAAAAAAAAAAAAAGGTTTTGTTTTTGTTACAAAAAAAATAAAAAACAACATGATTATAGCTTTTGCTAAATGCTTACTGGAAAAGATATTGCTAGTCAACAACTCTATTATGAATACATTTTTTATTTTCTATGTGATTTTCATGTGTTTTGGTTCCAGTTGACAATAACTTCATACAAACATCTGACAGAGGATGCTATTGCAAAAAGAAAAAGCATTATGTAAAAATATTCAATGCATACCTTAGCACTGAGGCGAACATATAGGAGCTGTGCATGTGCACACACTGCATAACCTCACCCAAATGTCTTCCAAACTTGGGACCACTCTTTCATATTTAAACTGCACATTCTTCAGCAGGAAAATGAAAGGAAAACATCTCTGCTGCAAAGCAAAGAATACAGAGCATACAGCCATTCAGTTTTTTATCATTAAACATTGAAAAACTCTGTTCATTCTACATCTTAAACAGAGTCATAATTCACTGCATTCTTCCCTTTTTTCTTTCTCCCTGATGAGCAAACGTTTCCCCTCAGTGATGATGCTGCAGGGCTGCACAACAACCTGCTACCCCTCGGCCAATTAGAAAATTGCTCAGCATATGAAATACTGTACACTGGTGCTTCATCAATTACTGTAAAACCGTGTATTTCGCTGCTCCAGCAAACCTGCTGCAAATGTGGCGGTGGTCTTATTTATTTCTTGGTGTTAACAGTTCTATCATTACCAACTGCAAATAATCTTAATCAATAATAAATATTTACTGTGTTGCACAACCACAGCAAGGGGGGATACTACTGTGGGCACCTGAGGGATTGAAGTAGATATTATGAAAGAGATTGGTCATCATGACTAAATGACCCAACTGCATGTCAGTGGTATTGATGAAAATCAGATGGATAATGCAAGAATTAGAAGCTATCAGATTAGACACTCAACCAATTATGTTTTCATCATCTGATAATTCAATTTGAATAAATGGGAGAAAGTAGAAAGGATTCTAAAATCTGAAACGTCTTAATGTCTGATTTATAATCCAGATAACAAAATGCATAAGGGAGATCACTTCTGATCAAAAGCTACAGTGAATGTGTGGACAGAGATTTATTAAGTGGAAGCAAAGTCAGAGTAAAGGTGAACGTTATACAGAGCTCAATGCAACTGCAGAGAACAGCTCTGGGAATCTCGGTTTGATATTGCGAGTGTGTGTGTGTGTGTGTGTGTGTGTGTGTGTGTGTGTGTGTGTGTGTGTGTGTGTGTGTGTGTGTGTGTGTGTGTGTGTGTGTGCAGCCTCAAACAAGGCTGAGCTGAAGCTTGTATGTTAGGTTTTCGCCCAGGGCTGTTGTACTACTCGAGTCTGTGTACTGTACGTATGCATCGAGGCATAGAGAGAGGTGGACAGAGAAAGGGGGTTGTGTGAGAGAGAAAAAATGAAGCAGGCCGATGCAAATGGAGGGAAAGAGAAGCAGTGTTGATCCACAGCTGTTACCCCTGTCCCTGTCTTCCTTCTTCAGAGGTGAGTTCCAGGTTTGTATTCTGAGTGAGTGCATTGGCTGGAGAACTGCACTACATGAGCAACAAGCCCCGACCGCAGAGGACCCCACAGGGCCTCCAGCAGCAGTGGATGGACGTGCTGAACAAACCCATTGTCAGGTCAAAACAGCTCCTCTTACAACACCACATCAGGCTGGCCCGCGATGGAGATGGAACACGGGAGAATATAAGAGAGAAGGGGGGGTGCGGAGAAAAGATGAAGGAAGAGATGTGGACACTGAGAAATAGTGAGAGAAGCAGAGGAAAAATAAAAGGTATGGTGGGGGAGGAGGTGATGTCCTTGCAATAGTGATGAGACGGTGGATGTGTGTGGTGTGGTTATATGTCTGAGTGGGTGGGGTGGTTGTGTGTGTTTTTTTTCTTCCTTTTTTTCCCCATCAAGTCAGTTTTCTTGACTCCCTTTCTCCCAGTGCAGCAGTTTCTTGGTGAATTCTGATATGGCCCAGTTACGTAAAGAAGTCAACACATTGCAGCTACAACCGAAATTCTGAATATAGAGCTAAAACAGCTTGGCTTCAATTGTGCCTTTAATTTCAAATAAAAAAAAACCATCCACCCACTGATTTTGTTTCTCTTATCCAAGTCAGGGTTCTTGGGAGGAGGTGAATGGAGCCCATCCCAACTGTCTTAGGGCAAGAGACAGGGCACACCCTGGACAGTTCGCCAGTCTGTTACAGGGCTAACACAGAGACCCTGACGACTGGTCGCGCTCACATTCACATCTACAGCCAATTTATAGTCTCCAGTTATCCTAATCCCATGCAAAGTCAGGAGGAAGCCGGAGTACCTGGAGCGCATGGCTAGAACATGCAAATTCCACACAGAAAAGCCCCAGCTTGGATTTAAACCCAGGGCACGCTGTGAGGCAATGCTGTTAACCAGCAATAACATTAAAAATAAAACATTACATAACAACATTTTTAAAAATGAATTGTAATTGTTAAAGACACAGTTTAACATTTTAGCTTAGCAAAATGGGACTGAGATGTGGGAGAAAATGTGTAGCATGGTTCTGGTCTGTGGCTAAAATAAAACTCAGTCTGTCATCACTTTAAAGGTTCACAAACCAACACATGCCATCTAGTATTATCTAGCCACTAGTTTGAATTCTCAAAAAGAAAATGTCAGTTGGTAAATTGCAACTAAATTTCATCTTAGCACAAAGACTAGAAACAGTGGGAAGCCGCTAGTCTGAAGATAATCTAATCTGCTTTCCCAGGAACTTAGTCACTCCCCTCTGCACCCTACCAGAAGGGGCAAGCTGTCATTTCTTTTCTGTAGAAATAATATTTAACTATTGATCAAAGTCAGGCTAATTGCTTGCAGTTTTTCAAAATGAAAGGAAAGATATAGAAGTGGCATAGATCATTGGCATGATGACTTTTACAAAGGCACCACTGGAGACTCTTTAAGATAGAAAGGGAATATGCAGCATCACAGAGCTGGACAGAGAGGAAGAGGCTAAACATTTCATGGGAAAAGTAAGAGGAGGGGCGATTCATTGAGGAGGTCAAGTACACTGAAAGAGATGCTTACAGTTAATGGGAAAGACAATAAGACAATAATGGACAAATGCACAGCTGATGATTTATTCTCATAGAAATGGTGCTTCCAAATGCTTCCTGTCAACAGAAGAACTGTAGTGGTTATCTTGTGCTATGATCTCTAAGGGAGATTTCTGGTTAGATGACGGCAAGATTCCTTCTAACATCCGAGCACTTTCACAGCTCGTATAATGCAGCCGACATCATCCAAGGCCACGACATTTAAAAACCTTCCATACTCACTGTTGGCCTTCTGATCTAAGTGATTCATTTAAGTGACTAAACAGCCTTTAGAAGTGCTGGTACATTTTAATATAAAGCACAGCAAAGGTAAGGGTATAACTGACTGAAGCATAATAAGAACGCAAAAAGATGTTGGCTGAAATTGTCCTTTTTGCATACCTTTGCTTTAATCTTCAGCCAACTGGGACATGTAATCCACTGACACATGAATAATGATACATCTCTGAGAAAGGGACTGACACTGCAAGGAGGTGAGAGCGTGAAAAATCCAAGCATCTACCTGGTGTATTCAAGCGACAGTGTCTAGGTTTAGCTTTTTAGACAGAGCCAAAGATTTATTATGATGCTTATTCTCGGTCGCTGTCTCGTCTCACATCTCACCCTCACAACACCCACACCTACAGGCTACGATATTAAGAAAAACAGTAACTTTCTTTTAAAGTATGACTGTATTTTTCTTTTAATTAATAGAAATTATACATGTAGATTTCTACCGCTGTGCTAAAGGGGTCGACGGTTCCCACCTCACTCCCTGTGCAGCACTCAGGTCTAATGAGTTGAAACAAGAAAGAAAGCGACTGCTGACGTTAGTGGCTGAGCATTGGCTTGAACCAGGCCCCATGCAGACCCACTTATCTGCAAATCACCTGTGTTCTGCAGACCGCATGGCCAATTATACTGAACAGAACCAGTACTCCAGAAACAAATCAGAGCACACTGTTGTCATCCGTTTACTCCAGATCCAGGGAGAATTCCTCTTATTCTATTTAACCTTTATCTGCTTACAAGGCTAACCTTATTAGGATATAATGCATTTTTCAAAATTTTCCTTCTTTCCCCACTTGCCTGCTGGGTGGTCAATCTTGACTGCAACAGGGGAAGGAGAACGCTGTGTAGTATTTGTATCTGGGAGTTTATGAGTGAAGTTGCTCCAAGTCATTAATAATGTTCTTTTAGTCTTGTATGATTGGGTTTATTTGAGTTTAGTGCGCAGAACTGCTGGGCATCAATTAAAGGATTTCATTCCTCCACGTGATATGAGGTACACGGCAAAAAGAATTAGTTTTTGTGCAATTTTGTAATGCATATGAAGAAATTAAACTCAGGGAGGGTCAGCGTTACAGACCAAGTACGGGGTCTGTCTAAACTTTTAGCTTTGCCTAGAACTGCTGTAATGAAGTCGCTTCAAATGGGAAGAAATTGACCACAGTATTGATCTGCACATAAAAAGGTAGAGATAAGACTGACATGACGTTATGTCAAGAAATTTATCTTTTAACTTGTTAAAATGATTGGCAGTAGAAGGGGATTGTTATCACAGTTGGACAGCCAACCTATTCATCATTTTTTTAAGTCAGTGTATGAATAAAGATAAATGGACTCTTTGGGAAGCGTTTGGTATGGATTTAAATAAAAGAGAGAGACAATTTAAAACAACCCACCCACCACCACCACCACCACCACGAAAAAGCTACCTTTGAAACAAAAGAAAGTAATTACTGATGTCGGCTCAACAGTAAGTAAAACACGTCACAGCCTTCACAGTGTATTTGCGTGTATGTTTTATGTGTATGCACCTGTGTTCGCTGGTTTGCTCGCATTTCTGTTTGTGTCCACTCTCCTGTTCTGCCTCAAATTACACACTCTATTATCTGGTCTCTCCAGCCAGCAAGCTCATTTGGAAATGAGATATAAAACAGCAATAAATATAGAATTATATAGGGGGGGGGATTATTTTTTCAGGGGTTGGTCCAAATCACTACTGGGCTTCAGTTGGGGGGGGTAGAAAGACGTAATGACAGTGACTAAATGCTAGCCAGTGATTTTGAGCATTCAGGCCCCTGTGTTGAAAGCAGTATTTTCTCCACAGTTTGAAATCCTTTTCCCAGAATAATTATCCATTGTAGATGCCCATCCTCAGATAATGACTGCCTCGCCACTGAGCTGGGAAATTAACAGGGACCCAGTGTGCTGCGGGCACAATGGAGGGACTGCCCCCTGTATCAGCACTCCGCTAATTTTAACCTAGAAGAGAAACTGGGAAACTGTTGTTAATACTTCCCTCCTGCTCATGAGGAATAACATAATTTTGTTTCGTGCATGATATCATCGAAAAGGAAAATGAAAACTAATTCTTGAGAAGACCTGGATTCATGAAGTGAATGGCAACATTGCCCCCTTGTGAAACTGATAAGCAACTTCTCTGCATACAGTAACACCAAGGCTGGGGACTTGCACTGGTTCCAACTTTTTTTTTCTTCTCTTTAAGAAGCTTTTTTATTTTTTATTTTTGCATTTCAGCCTCTTGCTGTCATCACACCTTGGTGACTTTTAGCTATGTTAAAAAGGATAAAGTGATCAGGAAAGATCAGGAGGGGTAAAATGGCTGTGGGAAATGGGTTATGTGAAAGTGGGTTTATTTTAAGGTACCGGGGCTCATGAGCTGCTTGTGGCAAAAAAAAAAAAAAAAAAAAGACTAGAATCCCAAGCAGGTATTATGACTGCAGCACAATTTTTAGAGGTGCATTAGTGCAGCCGGGCCCCTGTTTTAATTGGTGTATTAACGCATTTGTTTAGCGCTGTGCCAGGATTCACAGCTGCTTGAATATTATTGAAATGTGGGGCCATTTTTCACGAGCTTGGTCTCTTTGCAAAGTAATAACTGCTGGCTTGCAGACCTCTATTTTCATGATTGATGTGAAACACTCATCGAGTGTGTCTCAATTGAATGTCAGCACTATCAAAATAATAAACTAAATAAAACTGTCTCCTCGACCCGGCATCACCTAATTGTTCTCTGAGAGACAAACGGGTTTTAGAGAGGCAAACTGTTTGGTGTATTCTTCTATTCTGTTCACGCTATTTGACTGTGCACCTCTCTGCAATTTATAGCCCAGTTACACTCCATATAATCCCTATTAGTGGATGCTTAAGACTTCTCAAAGCAGTTAACTGTTGTTAGCGTCTGAAGTGTTAACCAGAGGGAGAGATGGATGGCTTTATTTGTGAAATTTATACTATGCACATAACACCTGCAGGGCAAAACAAGTGGAGGATGGTGACTTCAGCGGTGATCCATCTGCACCGCATACGGGAAGAGGCACCGTGGAACTCTCTGTGCCCATACATCAAAAACTTAAATCATCAGCAACAGTTCTTTTACTAACCCCGCGACTTAATTGGATTATGTGCAAATGTAGTTTGAAAGGTAAAATGAGTGTGAAATAGCAACTGGAAGCTCCAAAGAAAGATTCACTGAGCGCCAGAGGCGTTCCTGTCCTACCGTTAACCTCTCTCGTGTGCACATTTCTGAAAGCTCGAGATGTATACTGATGAGGAGATCTGTGCGTGTTTTCGACCCAAACTTTTATCTGAAGTTAGTTAATCCCTTTTTGTCTGTGAAGACAATGCCCCGGCTCGGTGCCCGACACCTTCAACAGAGAGAGTATGTTGATTAATTAAAGTCTCATCAAATCGTGGCTTAGCGGAGTTAAGCAAGGCACATTAAATCAATACTAATAACCCCAGTATTTGCCTGCGTGAGTGTCTGAGTGACAACATCAGTATCTCTGTGTACTACTTTCTCAAAATGTGCCACTCATTGGGTGTGCAACTAGACAATTTTATTGTCCTCATCTAACCTGACGGGCTGTTACTGTGCTCTCCGGCCACATGGTGCCAAGCTTATTTATATGCTACCGGTGCGCAAGATCTTGGGCAGAGCAAATTGCCTTCGCGCAGAGAGAGACAGCTATCGATGCTTTGATGTGCGGCCATCTGTGTGTGTATGTATGCGCACTTACTCTGACTTCATCTCTTGAAATGGGTGAAGTTGTACGTTTCTTTTTTTTTCACACCAGAGAGAAATACAAAAATATCTGTATGGGTTTTATTTATCGACGACTCGTTCGTGTATTTTTTGCCGGACAGCGGGAGTGGGAGATTAATGAAGTTTAGCTGGAAGCCATGTTCCTTCAGGTCAACGAGCAGGTGGAAGTCTCTTTTGTTTCTTTGGGTCGCGCCACCTCTCAGCGGAGTTGTGATGTACATGGCTCGGCGGGCTGCCCTGGCTCTGCTGTACCAGTAGCGTAAAACAAGGTCCCTGACTTGTGTCCCTTGCTGCTGCAGCAGCAGAGAATGAAGCAGCCATACATCATAGGCCAAGTGTGTCCCCTGGGTGGTGACAGACAAAGCCAACAGAATCAATAAAGCCTTAGCTCAAGCCCTACTTTTGTGCACTCAGACCTCACCTTGGCCTCTTTACCTCCTTTTCTTGCTCAAATTCCATCACTTTCTTTCTTCAATTCTTACATTTCTTGTCCAATTTTCTCTCCACTCCTTTCTTTCTTGGTGACATCATTTATCTTTGTCGGACTACGACTTCTGTCAATATTATCTCTATCTGCCCTTCGGCTCGGCCCCAAGTGAACATGCTGATGCACAGTGGAGCTGTCAGCCTTGACAGGAGATAAAAAAGAGAGAGAAAAGCACTTCAGAAAGGAGAAAAGACCAAGGCCTGAGGATTACCGAAGGCCATTGAGCTTGTTAGTGCAGAGGCACCTAACTCAGACGAATGCATGCCAAATTTTTTTTCACAGGTCTGAGTGATTCAAGTTCTGGAGGGTTGAATGTTTCCCAAATAGACAGTTTAAATGATGGAGGGCCTAGTGTGATAGCCACAAACTATTTTAGACAGCAGAGGAAATGCTATTAGAGAGACAGAAGGAGCACTGGGGAGTAGTTCGCAGTAATTAAACTGGAGCGTCAATGTTACTGCTACCTGTTTACAACCCAAAAGAGGGGCAGTTTCCTGTGACGAAGAGGTTTGGGTTTCATTTATTACTGTCGATTACTATTATGACGACCTCTCACGGTGAACACTGATTTTAGTGAAGGAAATGATATCTTAAGTATTTCACCAGAAAAGTGATTCCTGATAGAACATAGTTCCATAGAAGCTGTAAAGTATAAATAAAAGGGACCTGACCTAATTCTGCACCTTTATTTATTTGATCAACTTAAATTTAAGACTAATGTTTCAGCAAAAGGCAACATCAGAGATTATTTTGGAAAGCTAATCTTCACAGTAGCTTTACAACAATACTTACGCATCACGCAGCTACTGTACATGTTTGTTCAGAGTACAAGAGGATCATGACTTGACTACGACTATTTTATCTCCATACGGATTCACGCTGGATACACATTCAGCTGCCTACATCCACCAGTCTGCCAAAAGTATGTGGCAAGCACCGAGCACACTTACATAAGAAATTGGATTTTAAGCTCAGCTGTGTGTGTGTTTCTGTGTCCTTGTTTTTGCACCCTAACCCAAATCTCAAATGCTAGTGTGGGGTTACACGAACATGCACAAGGATGGTTTTATGTACGGAAGCATAGGTGCAACTTCTGTATGGCCATCTATGTTTTTTCACTTAGCTGTGTCCTTCCTCTGGCCACTGATTAGGGTCACTTGCTTGTGCCAGCTGGGTCAACAACATTATGCAGGGTCTTTAAATTCAGCAAGGTATTGATCTTCATCCATGCGCTTATTTGTGTCTGTGGGGGTGAGTGAAGATAAGCAGGAAGATAGGGCCAGGCCAAGAAAAGGAGGCGCGTTCTAGAAGAGTAAATTTGACATAAAAATCCAATCAGTTCCTGCAGCCCATTCACAACCTGACAGCCCGAGCTGCTTGTCAAAGTCCAGAAAACATAAAACTCACATGAGTAATCACGCTGCTTCTTTCACTTTTAGCTGAAAACACAAAAGATCTTTTAATAGTTTTCCTGTATAACGCAATCTTTAGAGACTCACTAGAAGATTAATATGACAGTGAGTGTAAATACACAAAGAGCCTTATACGCACGCTAGACACAAACACGCATGAGTGCTGAGGTACACAAATAATAAATATTTTTAACAGCACCGCTCCTCATTTTACATCTTTGGACACACATACAAAAACAGACTGAATTTTATCATAGCAGCAGATTTGTCATCATCACACGCACATACACAGCAACCTGGGTATGTTTAGCAGGAGCAACAGGCAACAAACAATACAAAGGGGGAAATGATGCTGTGAAGCACTGAAACGAGATTGGTCACGACTAAAATTACAGGCTTTTAACAATTGCCCCAAACACACTATTAAATATAGGCATGCCTATTTTGCCACCCATTGAGTATAAAGATGTATCTCTGACTGTGCTCCTGGCTGCTGATTACATATCATCGCCCAGACTCTAAAGCGCAGTGTCAGTTCAAAAAAATCTGGCACATCAGCAACACCGACAGAAGTCTTTGTATCTCCACCAAATATGCCCAGATGGCAATGAGCACTTATAGAACTTTTTATTCACAGCCAACAAAGGAGTTCAAACTTTATTTTACTGCATTAATCCTGAACGACAGAGAAGTTTAGATACTTCTAATTGTGATGCAGCAGTCTTTGAGGTTTCTGGGGCTGAAGATTAAGAATAACAAATGAGTTTAGACTGTAAAGAAAGAAAGAGAAAGATAAGGTGAAACAAACACCAAGAAGAAAGATATGCAGACAGGAACAGAGAAACATGACGGACACAGAAAGACGAAACGGGAGCTGAGGCACATCAAATGGGTATTCTGCCAAGACTACGCTGTGGGGTTATAACCTGCCATCCTGGTGATTTATTCAACTCATCTGTAACATAAATAAACCAAATCAGAGCTTCCTTTGTGTACGTGATAGAAGACAAAATCGGCTGATGCAGTGAAGCGGGTTAAATCTACAGCAACGCAGCAAGGTGGGTAACAGTATGAGTCATCCGCCCCACAGCCACTCACTAACTTACCTGCTGGTGCACACATGCACACATATGGGCTGTACAGGTTCAAGTAATTACACTGTCACACATGGTCTCACAAGAAAAGAACACTATGGGATTCATTTTTGACACTGTACACTTTCAAGCACTGAGGTATTTTGACCGCTTTCGAAAACTGAGTGTGCCTTAGAGGTGTGGCGATGGATGATTTACGGTCTGTATGGATACAGAGGCAGTAAGTTATTGCCAGTGAAAGAGCAAAAAGACAGTGAGAGTAAAGAAGAAAAGTAGGAAGAGACAGGTGGAGCGATGTTTGCAGGGAACAAGAACAAGCATAAATCCCAAAGAAATAGTGGACAAATACAGATATATATAAGTATATATATAAGTAATATTTATCTAACATAACTAATAATGCTAAGAAAAATAACATTTTTTATTGAACGGTCCAAAAGGCTTTGAAAAAACAATAAAATATATATCAAAGCTGGAAGGGGGTGAGACAGAGTGGCAAATGTTAAGATTGAAGGAGAGAGTGGGAGGGAGTTCAGGGGAGAGGCAAGAAGGATACAGAGAGGGGAGGGGAGAGAGAGAGAGAGAGAGAGAGAGAGAGAGAGAGAAGTTTCTGAAGGAATGTAAGAGAGTATGGGAGACGGGACGGACTGAGTGTTCCAGGTATTGAAGAGGTTTGAGGAAAGGAACCTAAGAGACCTCAAACAACAAAAGCAGACATCACTTTTTTCCCCACACCAGCCCTGCCAGTGTTCGGCTAAGGATGGTTTGCTCATAGATCACAAAGCTTGGGGAGACAGGGCAAAAGCAGAAGTGACTGAGACTGTGGAGGCAAGGAATAATTGAGGTAAGTCACCACTACAGGTACTCAAAGACAGCATGGCTTTCTGACTAGATCTGAAATGATGGCAGAGACTTGTGCGAGGCTCAAAGCCTTGCAGTTCATGCAGGATACAAGCAGATTCCTCCTTATTTAAGTGTGCAATTTGCAAAGTTTAAGTAAGGTGAACTAGGATCACTTTATGATCATACCAAATTACAGCTAGCATTAATAATAATTCCAAAGTTTCTATGCATGGAAGCAGTCCAAGGCTTTTGCTTGTTAAATGCAAACTGAATTTTAAAATGAAATCATCTCTGTGCATGAGGACACACTGGCTATAAATGAAATGTCTGATTTCGACCCAGAAAACTGCCACTCGTGCTCTTTTCATTCAGCTCAGCCATTACTGGGCAAACCATTGTTTAAAAAAAAAAAGCTTAAAATAATAGGGACCAGCATGAGGTTTGATTTGATATAAGCACAACAACTCCTGGGATATAAATACCCCTGAAGGCTAAGCTGGTAGTTATAGGTGTTTTCAACATGATTTTCAAGTGTATTCCCCACCCAGTGATTACCTAAAGTAACCCCCCACCAACCCACGGTTCCTAAATATTGCTCTGTTTCTTTTATACAATTAATTGTAACACATGAAGGAGAGCTGTTTCGCCAACTCCCAGTTTCTGTCACACTCGCGTACAGTGAGATATGTGTTGAGACCTGCTGAGAACATGAATTCTTGTACATTGTGCAGGTGACAAGGTGAGTGGGTAAGTATAGGGCACTTGTACAGGCATGTTCAGCTTTGTTTGTACCAAATTATTGTGTGGAGAAAAACACAGGGGAGGAATTGTACCAAGCAATGTGAGAGTAAAAAAGAAGTGGGAATAGACAGTTCCCTGTCATTTCACTGACTGAGATGTTTGTTTGTTTGTTTTCTATGTGCACAGCAGAGATCATTTTTTATGTAAATATCTTGAATTGACAGATGATTCTGTTTTGGGTTGTCTTTTGGCTTTTTTCAATAACTAATGCTTTGCTCATTACCGTGTGACAATCATTTGAAGCTGTCATGACCTGCTAGAGGAGATGCTTCTTAAAATAACTGTCCTAGATACCTATATACCAGCATCCACTCGTGAATGAAGGCTCTGCCAAAGAAGCACGGCAATCCAACATTCCAACATCCACAGCAGTCAACTTTTCAGGAATAAAACTGTTTCTGTTTAGAAGTAAACAGCAGATGAATGTCGACTTATGGCTCTTCCCAATTATCCCAAGTCAGACTGCTGAAAAAAAGTTTCCCTGTAACGAACAAAGTAGCAAAACAAGGTCAAGGGCCTTTATTTTGGAGCTGAGCACAGGTATCGCCTGCAGCAAATATCTCCAGCTGCTTTTGGGATGATATAGACCCCCATAAAGTGAGCTCATTGTGTCTTCCTCCTTACTTCCTCTTACTCCCACATTACACCATCCACACACACACGCACAGCCACAGAAGATTAGGAGGATGGGAGGCAGTTATGCTCAAGAATGACAATCTTATCATTGAGTATTCAGCTTTTGGGGGTCATCAGGCTTCAGTGCCAGGAAAGGCCTCATTCTTTTCTACCTACCTATACATGTTGTCCTTTCTTAAACGAAGATATATCATAATAAGTGTGTGTGACTATGTGAGAAATCCAAACGTCTATATACTGAAAGTTCTCATGCCCTATCATTGATACAAAATATAGCCCGATGAGGCGTTATAACACCTTTATAACACCAGTACAAACTAACTGATCTGACACTAGTAAAATGTATTAGCCGGTGTGACTTCTATATTTCTGACCATAACCATGAAGTCTTTTTCCGAATCCTCCGTTAATGTACAAACAGCATCGCAACAAAGCTTTTATGGCAATCGATCAAATTTGAGTTTTATAATAAAAAGGCTGTCATATCACACACGAATGGGACAGGGTGACAAGTAATGGAAAAAGTATATGTGCGAGTAATGGGTGAGCAATAATTCAGAACGTCTAAAAAAACGCTTCCATTTGTTACATTTTCAGTTGCTGTTTTTAGAGAGGAATAAAAGCCAGAGAAGTTAATATTTTATGACAGCTGAGCTGGACTTTGATAAGAGCTATCTAACAGAAGATGCATCCAAGTCTTTAAAACCTTTTTTGGACTGGTTCCATGGCACTGCGCATGTTTGAGGTATTACAACAAAAAGGTGCAGAAACGCATTGTAAGGTAATAACCAATCAAGTATGGGCGGATGCAGCTCAATAAGGAAATATAAAAGGACATTTGAGATATTTAATTTTAGGACTTCTTGAATTCATGAGCATTAGTTTCCATGCTTGTCGCGGCACTAAAGGTTCCCATTTAGACTCCATTAAAAATACATTTTCCCCTACACTCCAACTGCCAAGGTTATGCAAATGCACGCACTACAAGAGCAGTAGTTGGCCAGCCATACAGAGCCAATGAATAGTGCAGACGACCTCCTTATCTATTAAAACCCATGGAGGTTGATGGTTTGGTTGACCTAATGTCTCATTTGGATGCACATAATAGCATCTGAATGCAATCTAATTTCGGGCTGGGGGGTCTCACTAAAAGCTGAGCTCTAGTCAAAGTTGCCTGGTCTCAAAAGGAGACACTGAGATGACATTAATGTGCAAAAATTGTTTACTTTTATTATTCATAATTAAACCTCTTTCTGTATCCTGACCCTTATATCTCAAACAGAGGATACATGGGCTGTATGCTGGGCAATACAGTAGTTGTCAATGGATAATGCAATGTTAGCTGCACAGAATAAATACCCTTCTCTCACGCACACACAGTCCTTCCAAGTCAGTGTCTTTCTCTTTCTGCTTGTGCCTCTCTCTGTGCCTGGTATTCCATCTCCCTACTTCAGGGCAGTAATGAGTGTCTGGTATTCTGCACTTCAGCATTGAAGCCCTATTCATGCTCGATCTCCTTTACAATGCACTAAAAGGATTACCCAATTAGCTGCTATTGGATGTCATCGTGTGTGTGTGTGTGTGTGTGTGTGTGTGTGTGTGTGTGTGTGTGTGTGTGTGTGTGTGTGTGTGTGTGCTTGGTCAGTAGATAGATGTGTTAGCAGTGAAAGTGAAAGATAGATGACCGTCTCTGTTCCACACTTCATTCCCAGTTGATGTTCTGCTGGAGGCCACATTACTCATCCCCACAACTCAGTCTCGTGAGAAAGACACAAGATAGAGAAAGTGTGTGTGTGTGTGTGTGTGTGTGTGTGTGTGAGAGAGAGAGAGAGAGAGAGAGAGACGAGAGACTGAGGCCTTGACAGCCTTCAGAGAATGACAGAGAAAGAGTATTACTTTTCAATAATTCAACCTATGCACCGATTAGTCTCTGTGAAATACTCAGCTGTCATATGTAAACTGTGTCTTCTTCTCTTCGCACCGTAATTGGTGATTTTAATTTTCACTGTCATGTTGGGATAATAGGAATGTCCATTTCATTGTCTGTGAACCATTATTTACTTAGTGTGAGCCAAAGATTGATTCCAGTTATCTAATGCGTTACATCACACTGTGAGCAGCGCATTCATCATTTTGCATTCAGAGGATCGAACCGTAGGCTATAAAGATTCATTTAGACTGACGTGGCTGGAAGCAATAAAAGTGCAATCCACATTTTACAGGTAAAAAGTTGGGACACACTAATGCCTTTAGCATAATTCATTTATCATTTTACAGCTCCTCATGGGGAAACCTACAGTAAGCTCAGTGACATATACTGACTGTAAAATCACAGTCTGGTTTAATATACACTGATAAGCAGGCATGCATGCTGTGTAACAAATGAGTTTTTGCTAAAATAGTATGCGTTTGCATGCATCTCCATTTTTTTAATCAAAAGTTAAGATTAAAAATTATATGCATACAAATTTGAGCATAATAACTTTACTAGAGATGGCACGATACCACTTTTTAATGTCCGATACCGATTCCAATATCATAAATTTGGATGTCTGCCGATACCGATATGAATCCGATACAGTGTATTTTGTAATCAATAAAACTTCTTTTTATAAATATCTTACTGTATTTTGTATAAGTTCATACTCAAGTTTAAAAAAACAAGACACTGAAGCTATTCTGCTACACCTGTATGCAAAAAATACACTCCACCCAAAACATTTTATAGTTCAGCAACACTGATCAATTTAATAAATTTAAACCAACATCATCCTCCCTATTCTGGTATTTTAAAGAGTACTTAGTGGAAATATTAAGCAACCTAACTAATAGGGTTGCCAACTCCCAGCAAAAATTAGGGAACCACCCCCCTTCCCTTAATCGATGTAATCAACTTTAATTTAATGCAAGTGTAAAACAAATGCACAGAAATCAATTATTTTTCTACAATATTTAAATAGATTCAACATCTTGCTTCAACAGAATTGCAGACTGCACAGATGGTACCTTCCCAAAGGAAAAAGTACTATAGCTTACTAGGGTGTATATTAGACTTATTAGTTGCTATATACAATAATGGATTTCTATACATTTAATCAGGTGACCACTTTTGTTGTAAGATTCAGATAATTATTTATTCAAAGTTTTTAAATGACATAATAAAGAAAAATATTTCTTTGTGCCCCCCTTTTTCTGTTAATGCCCTACCCTGGCAAAACTTTGCTAGACCCGCCCCTGCACAGTTACCAGCCGTCAGCTACATAGAAAAGGATCCTGGTGTTATTTGTCTCATAACTTCCCTTCAACTCATTCATGTCACCTAAAGGGTAAACCTGTTTCTCCATCACCTGTTCAGCTCTGATGATTCAGTAAGGACATCTCCTGGTTTCATCTTCATGTTTCCCTCTCACCACATATCCAAACGGATATCATGACCAGCAAACATCAGCTGATACTAGAAAGTAATATTAAATAAATTTTAACAACAGCTTTTCACCCTTTAACGCGCTGCTGTTGTTTATCCGCTGGTGTCCTCTTTCTAGCGCAAAGTGGGCGATAAACAAACAAGAAAGACGAGACTTGTGGCAGAAAAGCCGATCAGCTGATCATTGATCAGTTTCATGTTTGAAGTAATAACAGGAGAGGGAGGGGGAGTGAATGAGAGAAGTAGATGCAACTGAGCAGCAAAGACGGAATAACTCCAGCTTTGTGTTTATTTTTTAATTCTAGCTGAAGTACGGGACAAATCGCTTCCTTTTCACCTCAATATGGAACTCCGATGGTCAGTCCAGCTGTGGCTCAACATATCAGTTGTTAAGCTTAACGTGGAAATACTATGCAAACATTCAAGGATGAACTTACACACTTGCTTTACTTATCTGGGATAGTTTTCGCCGAGATGAAATGCTGCGGTTAGGAAGCATGTAGCGAGGCTCCAAATGCTCCAACAGACCGCCAACAGCCGCTCTATCACGTGACACATACTGCTCCGATGCGCCGAGCTGGGTTACGCCAAGTTTTATGAGTTTTGTGAGGTGATTTTGTGATACTTCAGATCGGACTACATATTTCTCTCCGATATCCGATCCAGTAATTTAGGTCAGTATCGGACCTATACCGATACGTAATATCGGTATCTTTACTGGTAGAGAACAACAACTGCAGATTTTGTACATTATTTAGTAATAATTTATATTCTGTGTAAATTGTTGTATAAATCTTCTGTTGTTCTTGATACTCTGTATGGTGTCCTTACATGTCTCCAAAAAAGTAGTGATGTAACATGAATAGAATAGAAATGCTGTATTTCAAAATGTAGCCTTTGTTCAGATGAGGGGTTTAAGATATTGTTGAGCATTGCATTCTGGGAAGTATTTTTGAATTGATAGTCATACAAATGACCAAATATCAAAATATCTCACCCTTTGACCACTTCATGTTTAATTCAATCATTAAAAAAAAAACCACCTGTAATTTAGGTAAGATAATACTTGTTTTGTTCAAATGTTCAAGTTAATTAAAGTTAGCTTAACTTACATTAAAAGCCTCAAACAACAAAAACTTAAATGAATTTTAGCCTTACGCAAAGCAAAACAGTAGTTAGAACTAGTAGCTTAAATTTTACTTTAAGTACGCTGGCCTCTGAAATGTAAGGAAAACAAATGAGATTGATGATGTTGAATGCACCAGAGAACAAAGAAGAATAAGCTGCCCAAGAATGACCTAAAAAAACATATAGTGAACCGGAGAGATTAGCCATGCATCTGTTAGAAATTACCATAAAAAGAGTGAGAATTAAAAAGATGCCATCTGGCACAGTGGCAGTGTAGAGGTACAGTGAGAACAGAGGAGAGTTTCATGGTCATTGTGAGACAGGTATAAATCTTGGATGTTTATAACACACTTACTGCTGCCTGCCATTGGCTGGGCTAATGGATTGGCTATGCTCTGTGAGTGTGTGTGTGTGTGTATGTATGTGTGAGTGTGTTTTCGGGTGGAGGTGTGGGGGGTGGGGAATAGGGGTGTGTAGTGTCAGCTGGTCCTGTGCGGGGTAGGGCTTTGTGTCAAGCAGGTCAGCTGGGGTTAGATGACACAGCGCCCACGCTCACACACACACACACACATCATCCCCTGCCTGCACACAGAGACATACACAATAAGCGAGTGCACAACACTCTTTTGTGCAGACACTGAAAAACATGCAGGCAGTCAGATATGTGATTAGATATCTGCATGCATCCACACACACTCACTCTCCCCAGTCCCAACACACCAGAGGTCTTAAATCACGCTTTCCCCTCAAAGGCTGTGGAATCAACTGTTTACATTGCTTATTAAATTTTTCGAATGAAGGGGCAATGAAAAGATTTTCAAATTGTTATATTTGCGTCAAACAGACGTGAAATTGATCAGTTCTGAGTACCATGTCAGTAGTAACAAAAGTAAAATGTCAGGATCATTGTTCAGAAAGCAGGCTTCAGGGTCTGAACACGACTAACTGAGGAACAATGGCAGCCAGCTGAAAGCATGAGTGAATAGCCTCGCTGAAAAAAATTATGGCACATCAACAGAAATATTGTATATTATTACATAAAGAGCAAAAAGACTGTGAAAACACTTTATGGTGAAAGGTTTGAGACAGTATGATGCAATATGACTCACTTTTCTGCAATTCTGTCTGCACATCCAGAGCCCATAGTATAGAGCTTTGCTTCTTTGCACAGCACGCTATTAGTTCAATTTTAAACAAGTGATTTTTGTCACATTGATTTTTGTTTCACATTATCAGTATCAGTAAATCTGCTGTGTTCTGTCTAGATGCATGGCAAAGCACTCTGCTTCCTCACATTAACACAAAGTATATGTTTACTTGTGACAAAAATGGGTTGTAAGATTTAAACTTGTTTTGTCAGTTGCAGAGAAAGGCCATATCTTCTCCCTTGTTGTTGTTTTTTGTTATGTGGATCACAGTGCCTAGTATATTTTCCTGTTGCCGGGCTTGATTGTATTTCATCCACAAGGGTTTTTGTCAACAGTCTGGGCTCTGTGGGATGCTGAATGCTTTACTGCCTTAGAGAGAGCTGGACTCCAGCAATGACACTGTGAGAGAGAGTGTGTGCAATTTGTGTTGACACGCAAAGTTGTGTGTGAAAGAGTGGGTCTGTGGGTGTATGCCTGAATAAACAGCATAAAGGCAGAATGGTGGTAAATCGCTCTAAAACCGATGCTCTCCAGCGCTCTTATTTTGAGGACTAGTCATTTATTTAACAGTCAAATATGGTCCTGGGCTGTTTGGAGAGAATACATCAACTGGCACAGAAGAGTCCACACAAAGAAGGCACACTTCAACAGACAAAGAGCCAAAAGACAGAGGGCGAGCGCCTTTTTTTCTCCTTAAGATGAACTGTTGTTTATTCAGGGTGGGTGCAGGGCACCAAGTGGGACGGATGGATGAGGGAGGGACTGATGGAAAAAAAGGAGAGAGGGAAGGATGAATGGGCATAACACAGTTAGTGGATGCACAAACGGGGTGTCTGCGGGTGATTGTGCAGAGTGGAGGGAGGTGCACTGTGAAGGGGGGGAGTGTAAAAGATCTTTTGTGAAGGCTGAGAGTTAATCACTTGAGCGGCACACGCCAGTTCTATGGAGCACATGTTGTACACTGGATCCCCTGAGAGGAGTGGGAGGTCCAACAACACACATACACACACTTGAATTTACATGTCAGTTATGATGCAAAGCCGGTTACAGGCTGAAAAGAAAAGCAGGAAGATCCACCCCCTTCACAAACAGTTAGCAGACCCTGGCCGTGGTGATAGTGTTTGCATTTGCTGCTTGTTCGTTCATACACACACACACATGCACACACCCGCGCGCACAGAGACGTACACATGTCTGCTTTTTTGTTTTCTTCGGTGACTGGATAGATGACTCTGCAGCGGCCTTGCTAGAGATGGATGTTTAGTTTGACCTGGCAGTAAGTAAAATCTATTGTTCATTACATCAGTCCCATGTCAGCGGTAGATGCTAATATCTGAGAGTGATGGTGAAGGCTAGAGTTTAGATTTAGCAGCAGTCATTCAGGGACAATAAAACAGCAGCAGACACAGGCATGTCAGAGACTCTTTACTACAGTGGTGCACAGGACTGCCTCGCTTTAGACTCTTGCGAGTACGAATTTACCATCATTAGCCATTATTCAACATTTTCAGTACATGTTTAATTTGTAGAATATACTTAGAATTTTATCCTGAACAAAACTGAGAATCAAAACTGAAGCAGTGCTGAAGATGTCTCTTATTATTAGTGGTCTTTGTGTATTTCTGGGTGTGCTTTCCTTTCTTGTATTCATCTATACTGATCAAAAAATATTTCTTTTAAAAGCCCAATATACTTTTATTCTTCTGTATGAATGCCACTCTATGTCAGTTGGTGTCTTGTTGATTTTAAAAACATTTTTTTAAATGTCTTAATTCCCTTACTTTTGTTTTAGGGTTGAATAAAAAGTCCCAGCCTTGATCAGCACTCCCTATGAGGCATCTCAGAAACAGTACAATGAGAGTTAGTTTCCTTACAAACACTGGAGGGCAACCATAAATTATGAATTAAACTCAAGCCAAATGCAATAGCTTAGATATATATAACTTATAGGAGGTCGTTAGTCACAGGCTTTGTTGCTGTGGCCATTATTAAATGCTTAAAAGCTCAGGACCATGTGGTTCTAGGAGCCCTTTATCTGCTGCCGAGGGGACTTTTCCCTTGTGGGTTAGAGAGCATGATAGCAACATCTGGGGTCTGGTTATCTTTGAAAGAAGGCGAGGAAAAGGAGGACAACTGCACAGTCACACTCATTACGTGTGACTGTGCAAATAAATGTCCTTGTAGACTGTAATTAAAAATATTAACTACATAAATTCACACAGGTTCTGTGCACTTAATCTTTATTTCATAATTTCTGCCGGTCTATCTGTAATATGTTCCAAAACAATAGCAAATAGAAAATGATATTCAGATGGCAGCCCCAGCCAATTGTTGAGAAGGCAGTAAGTAGTCTAATTGCCAGTTTGTTTAGAGGAAGGGCACCCAAAGGGTTATTTGTCAAATTTAACAACTGAGTCATAAATCTAAACATACACAGCCAGGCAGAGTGCCAAGATAGACACTTTTTTTTCACTTTGTTTGCTTTGCAAATTTAAACACCTGCTTCAACACTGCACAATAGACTGAACAACAATTAAACAACAGTGATACGCATCAAAAGTAAACTATGAGTTGAGTAAACTAAAATAAGGCTGTATCCTTTCCATGGAACAAAAATCTTCTGTTTAATGATACTGTGCATCCTTTATGTTTATCCTTTTCTTGTTTCACAGATGAAGCCACTGACAGAACCTCCGTGGGGTCACGAGATGTACCTTTCCCTTACTTCAGTGTAACCTCACCATTTAGACTTTAGCTGCATCTCGCCCGTGCGCTTGCCTACAGGACCATGGGTAGCGTCAGCAGTGTCCTCAATGACAACAGCCTCGGCAGCAAACACTGCAAGGCATCTCAGCACAGGTTAAAGGAGGGAACAAGCAGCCACAGAAAGAGTGGAGGTTGCAACCTTGACGGGTTACTGAAGTGCGGCTTCACTCAGGGCTCCTCATCCTCCACTCATCCCTCCAAAGGCCTCTCCCACTCAAGGTCTGGAAGAAGCGAAGATTTTTTTTATATTAAGGTGAGATGACGTGTTTTTTGATGGCATGTGAGAATGAAAAAATTACAACATGCAACGGTGCTTTGGGGTAACAGATTTATTTTGTTTCACACAAGGTAAGCAATAAACCAAGGTCAACGCACCACAGAGAGAGATCAGCGGAGGGACAGGTAAACAGAAATGGGAAATCTGATGGGCAGATGCAACCAAAACTGCTGCTCATGTCTGGAAATGTGACTGAGAAGGTGAGCCTGGTGTTGTTGTTGTTTTCTTCCTCCATGCTTAATCGTGTTATTCTTAGAATATAAGACAAGATTTAAAAGGTTAAGCACAAAAAAATTAACCGATTTATTCCAGCTGTTTCTCATTACAGCTGTTGCTAGGCAATCAGACGCCTACAAGTTAGTGCTCAAGGCTACAAAAACAACAAAAAAACTGTAAATAAAGTAGCAGGTATAGCCCATGTTTATGAAAGGTGGGGCTAATTTAGGGAAAGATGTCCCTTGGGCTTGCATTTTTCATATGGCCAGCAGGTGGCAAAAAGAACCTGATGTAGAATTTAGCTTACGGTAATTTATTATCTCTGTTAACCTTTTTCTAATAGATGTATGGTTTCCTTGACTAGCTTCATGTTATAGGTCTTGCATTGTTTATTATAAAGAATAAAGCAGAGCTTGGCTACTGTAATGATTGGTTTTCAGTCAGATTCGACCATCTTTCCTCTTCGGCTCCATCCTCTAATCCAAGGTGATCAATATATCCAAGACGATGGTGCCCACAGGCTTCACAGCCACTGCCCACAATCCACTTAATTGAAATTACAGCAGCTATCTCATTCTTTTATACAGTTTATACATCAGACACAGTCAGGCTGGCAGCTCCCTCCAGCATGACGCTAACTGGTTGCTAGCTGAGTTCTTTTTCACAGTCAGGTGAAAAAGAAAGTTTTCACAGGACTCTATGCAGTCCATGGAAAAACGGGGTAAACTGCGACTCAGTAGCTTGTAGAAAGACCTTTAACAGCAACAACTTGAAGTAATCATTTTCCACTTGTTGTGGAGGATTTCTGGTCCACTCTGCTTTTCAACATTGCTTCAGCTCATTCGTTTATGCACAGTTCTCTTAAGGTCCCGTCACAGCATTTCAATTAGGTTGAGGTCTGGACTTCTTTTCTTTTTCAGCCATTCTGTTGAAAAGTTGCTGCCGTGCTTGGGGTCATTTTCCTGTTGCATGCCCTCAATTACTGAAGAAAAAGAACAAAAGAAAGAAGCCCTAATAATGAGCCCTCCACCACTGTGTTTAACAGATCTTATGAGGTGTTTGGGCTGAAATGTTGTGTTCTGTTTTCAACAAACATAATGCTGTGCATTATGGCCAAACATTTTGACCTGGAGGTGGAAGATCCTCTCCTGTTCCTCCTCCTCCGCCCTGTTACGACCAACAGTTGTCCTGAATGTTTTGCACTTGTAAATAATCTTTCTCACTGTATAATGACAGACTTCAGATTGTGGCCTTATATCCATAGACCATATAACCATAAAGATGGGCAACAAAAATAGTTTTACTGAGATCATTGCTGATACTTGCTGTTCTGGAGCATTTACACTAAAAATTCTGCTTTTATAGAGGCACCCACACTTGAGCTGATGGTAAATTAACAGAGTATATTTCATTAGCATCACCTGACTGCTAATTACTCTCATAATTCCTACAGAAGCAGTAAGGGTTTACGTAGACTGCATAGAGTAATGTGAAAAACTTAATTTTATACATGACTGTATATGTCATAGGCTCCTGTGTGGAAGATGTATGGAGCCATTGTGATGTCAGTCTATGGTTTATCAAGTCCAAGCAGGCAACGTCACAAGCAAAGACTGGATTTGACTTTTGCCCAGTCTGCTTTTGTTTCTCAAAAAGAGACCCCCTTGCTGTTGGCCATCATAAAAAAGAATTAAACTCTAACACAGTTTCATATGTCTTTAGTTTCCAATCCTAGATGCTGCTGCGTTCATCTTTGACAACCCACAACATCAAGCAAATAAGTTTAAAGTAATACATTTAGATATTAATTGAGATCATGATGTACTGTATTTTCATGCCCTTATAAAAAATGTAGCTTCACTGTGCTTTCCTTAACTGGAACAGTTGCTATGGTTATCCTGACAACCATTAAGAAGTCATGCTGAGTAGCTGAAATAGACTTTAACAACCTCACAGCGAAGTGGGGGATAAAACATGCACAGCAGGTAGTTTAATAAGTAGCAGCTATTCCTCATAACCTGTGTAGGACCTTCCCAGCTTATTAATCACTCCCTCCCAGGTTAATGACCTAAGGGTGCCTTGATCTTTTCAGAAAAGTCTTCTCTGTGCCAAGAATACCAAAGCAAACAGCATCGTCTTCTATAGGTTTTTAGGCCTCATGAACGGGGCTTGGCTACCTTGAGGAGGAGGAAGGGTGGGATTTAAGTAGACAGCACAGACTAAGGAAAAATAAAAAATAAAGCGAGGGATCAAGGGCCAAAGAGAATTTGAGAGATAGAAAGAAAAAAACATAAGGAAAGGCATCCCAGCCATGAAGTCAGTGTGAAAGAATGCTGAGTTCACAAGCTTTACCTCTTACACTTCAGCAATAGCTCATATTATTAATATCACTGAAAAGGGCTATTCATCTTCCCTCAGACAGCACATGGAGGAGAGATATGGGATGCAGAAGGAAGGAAAAGAGGACAGAAAGAAGCGAAGGTATGGCACTGCTTGTGACATTCTTGGACAGCCCAGATGGGGCATGTGGAGTATAAGTTCATCTTTGAAATGAGTTTTCCCTTTTTTGACAGTCTGGTGAATTTTACCTGCAACTACTGCTGTGTATCTTTTAATACCGGCAGTTTGTAGAGAAGCAATTCTGCACGCTTCAGTGGTTCTATTTCTACTATGAAAAGACAGACACAAAAAAAATCTATCCCTTTCATTTGTACGGACTTCCAGCATGTGACAATATTTATCTATGTAAAGCCAGTCATTATGATTTTTAAGTTTAAGAATGTGACTCATCCTCAGCCCTTTATACTTCTGTGAAAAAGGACTTGCTTTTGGCTGTGATGTTAACTAAGAGGAACCCAGTGAATATAAATACAAAAGTAGGGAAGAAGAGCCCTGACTGTGTGCCATTTCACTCTTCTAGACTTCTGCTGAGAAGTCATCGGTCCGTTCCACTGCCTTCAAGTGCGTAAATCCCACAAGGACTTCATCCACAGAGACAGGCCACAACAGCCTGGACCACATCCTTTGTCCTCTGAAGAAAGCAAGCAATCCAAATATTAGAGACAAGCGGGACACTTCAGGTTTTCGTCTATATTTCACGCATGGATTGATGCTTTAAAATACATTTTGCTTGGGTTGAATGAAAAATTAAACGAACGTACCCGATGTTATCTCTTTCCCCTCAGGCACTCTGTCCGACTCTGGACGCAACTCCATGTCTAGCCTTCCCACCCACAGCACCAGCGGCAGCCTAAGTGCTTCCACAGGCCCTGTCAGTCACAGCGATGGCAGCTCCGCTCCTGCAAATAGCCTCAGCGAGGGAGTACAACCCAATTTCTCTCCATGGGTCAACGGGAATAGCGCTAACCTTGACTGTAGTTACGGTGCTGATTTAAACAGCAGTGGGTTGGTATCTAAGGCTAATGAGGACGCCGGCTCCCCACTCTCTGCAGATGAGCCAAGCGCTCTCTCTGAGACTGCAGGTGGGATTCGGTCTCCCATAACTACAGATGAGTCACTGATTGAACGCTTGGAACAAAAGCTGCTGGAGAGAGAAAGTGAACTACAGGAGCTGCAGGTACAGAACTGTCACGTGAACAAAAAGTAGAGGTTAATAAAAAATAAAAACCAGCATGTGCTCTTAATCACGATGAAAATGAACACTCCTTAGTAATTAGGCCTTTCACTTTGCAACAGGTGAGTTTTGAGGAGAAGGAAACAGACACCTGCCAGCTGTTTGAGGAAAGACAAAGGTACTGTGCTGAAGAGATGGAAGGGCTGAAGCAGCGATGCTCCACAAAGCTACGCCAAGCGTCCCAAATGGCTGCAAAAACACAGCAAGCACTCCAGCTGCAAGTCAGCCAGCTCCAGGTCAGCCCTCGTCTGCCTTTATTTAAAACCACGTATTCCTGGGTCATCTTTATCCTACCAACCATATTTCATGTAACACTTGACCACTTGAATAATTGAAAGGAAAAATAAATTCTCATGCAGGCAGAGAAGGAAAGGCTTCAGGAAGACTTCTCTAAGCTAACTCGGGAGAAGGAGCTTATTGAGCTCAGACTAAAGGCTTATGAGGCAGAGAGCACACAGCTAGCTCCGACCCTCGAGGAAACTCAGTGGGAGGTAAGTCATGGGTTATATATGTGATATACTGTAAGTTAGACATGAAAGCTTGTAGCATGAAAAACAGTGTAATACAATATAGAGCTGAAGTGGGATACCAGCTATCCTTCCATCACCAGAGAAAACATTTGAATATCTTCTATGTTTTATGCTTTTTCATTATCACTTATAAGAATTGACTTGAATTGAACTGAAAGCCACTTGCACTGCATTCAGTGTAGTGCATATTGATACGTTTATATTGTGAGTAGCTGCAAACTTAACTCCTAAGAATTTGGGAGAAATGCTGATTGATTTTCTATATATATGATCTATATATACAATCAAAGAGGCTGCCAAGGGAATTATCACCAACTCTGCAGCTCCCTTCAACTCCAACTCCAAGAAGCTTTTCAGCACCTTTCACCTCATTGTTTGGTTGCTGCACTAATCTGATTTAGTCTCGCCAGACCCCTCACTAACATTTATCAGCAGCAAGAATCTGCTCTGATAAACTAAGCTTAGAGAACACAGCTCTTGAACACAAGCCTTTAACAATTTAAGGTGAAGGAAAAAAATAGCTACAAGGAGTCCAGAATTTTATTAGCTTATTTATTAACTATCTATTTTACAGTTCATCTTTGGCACGTGAAAGTGTTGCTTTTCATGCGTACAATCATTCCTGGCAGAGAAATGTATTAATGTTTTTTTTCACGGTTTCTGTGCTAATTTTATAGATTTTTATAAGACTAATTGTAAAACAAAATTTACAGTTGAATCCGTAATGCTGTGGGTATATGCTATCTTGAGGCAAATACACCCACAAAAAGACACATTAAGGGGCAATTCAATATTAAAACAGCATGAGGCTAAGCAGTTGTTTACGTTTCCCTAACTGCCTACTTTACAGAGGATAATTCACAGTTTCATCTTCATAATTGTCTTTTGTCTGAATGTAGGTGTGCCAAAAGACAGGAGAGATCTCACTGTTGAAGCAGCAGCTAAGAGAGTGTCAAGCGGATGTCAGCCACAAGCTGAATGAGATAGTCGGCCTCAGGGCATTGCTGAAGGAAAAAACAGCAAAAATGGAGATTCTGGAGAAACAGAACAAAAACCACGAGGACAGTCTTCACTCCCGCACCATAGACATTGAGGTTAGTCTGCTGATTGCAGTTTACACCACTGCAGAGATGAGACACGGACATGTGCATAAAATGCTCACACAATGCTCATATGACAATAGCTTGGAAGGATCCCTGCAATCATGTGCTATATTTGACTGCCGCATGTTGAGTAAAGTGTTTTCAATTTCCATGTTTTAGCACACTTAATTACAGTCCTAAAAAGTGAGCTTATTTGGCACTTTGTATAATTAGAGCCTGTTACATCCCTCACAACAGTCTTATAATTGCTGCCTAGGTTCTGACCATTTTCCGTTTTTAATTCAGGTGTGCCAAAATGAACTCCAGCGCAAAAAGAATGAGGCAGATCTTCTGAGGGAGAAAGTGGGCAAACTGGAGAAAGACATTCAAGGAATGAAACAGGATCTAGTCACTGCCAAAGAGCAAAGGCTGCAGCACAGTTTGCAAGTCAGAACCCATTCCCCGTCTCAGACAGAAAGCCAAGGTTCAGAATCCACAGACCAGGGGCGAGAGGGAGAGAACAATGAGCACACCTCCACAGAATCCCTCCAAAGAGAGGTGGACAGACTTAAGCAGCAGCTACGGGAGGAGAAGAATGCTCAAAAGAGGCTAGCCAGCAGCTTTGAACAGGAGAGGCAGACGTGGAACAAGGAGAAAGACAGAGTTATAAGGTATCAGAAACAGCTCCAGATCAACTACCTGCAGATGCACAGGAAGAACCACGACCTGGAAAGGATCCTGAAGGAGCTGACAGCAGAACTGGAGAGCCGGACAGAGCTAAGCATGGATGTCGCCTACAGCTCAGGGTTACAAACTTATGACGATGTTATTGCCACAGAGATTTGAAAACTGACTGCTTTTTTCAGCCGTAGAAAATTATCTGTCTCTGTGTCTCAGGCAACGTCCCAACTGGAGTTCATTCACTGCTAATTAGTGTGCTTAAAGAGTTATTTGACGGAATAGCTTTTGGTGATGACAGTGTTATCACTTGTTTAAAAGTAAATACTAAATTATTTAATATTCGGGGGGGGATTGTTTGTTTTTCTGTCTAACAGGATCACTTAATGTTCAGCTGACTTATTTCCTTCATGATTAATGTCTGATGGCAATGCACAATAAGCATGGTAGCTGCTTAACATCTGTCTCTCCCAGCATGACCAAATGACAAAGATATCATCTACTGTGAGTCTGGGCTTCTTCCTTTTAATTTGCTTAATTAATCCATCTCACTGTTATGCTCCCACATGTTGTATTCGTAATGGGATTGAGCATGGAATGTAGTTTAAGCATTTTTTATTGGTCATTTCAAAAACTATACACAATTATAAATCGTGGCTATTTTCTAGAGACACCGGTGTAACAAAAGAAATCCACAAAATACATAATGAAGTCATGTTAAGCTGCCATGCATTGTGAGTCTTCTGCAGTATAATGAGAGGTCTATATACAAACAGACAACAGTGGCACTAATACATCTAGCTCTTTAAAGTTCACTTGCGCGATTAGCAAATTTACACTGATAAACATTACTGAAAAGAAGTCAGAGTCCTGTTATCATGTATACATTAGTCCACTGAACACATATGTATTTTTAAATGTAATTGTTCAAATTTGTTTACTACAACCAATTCTACAAACACAAGCAGGGATTTAAAATGTTCACTGTGCATCTCTCTGATAAAAGAAGGACTGTGTATGTGTGTCTGTTCTTCATTATTTTCAGCCGCTGCTTATCTGGTCTTCTCATTTGCTGAGGGTATTTTTGTGGGCCAAAGGAAGCAGTGATGAGGGCTCCTGCTCCTTTAGTTAAAAGCTGCTTTTTGTTAGGCTTTGGGAGTTTCCTGTTAGGAAACAGGTAAGAGACCTACAACATTACCTCATATGTGGCAGCCACATGCACGGCAAATTACTACACCTTAAAGATCCAATGGATGATCTCCAGTGGCATCTCAGCCCGCACCCCACCCATATTTTTCCAGAACTTAATGAAGTACAATATAGACCTCTAACAGACACCAAGTGTAAACGTTGGCATCTATTTTGTGCTCTGTGAGAAGGAGACAGATTGAAGGGAGCTGGATAATCTACAATAAAAGCAAATATTTTAGAAGTTTAAAAAAGGGCGATTTTCCAGTAATGTCTATCTAAACCGTTCATCTAACTTTGCGAAAAAGTAAGCTGGCGATGCTCCCACTGGAGGCAAACAATCCTTCCTAGCTACAGTCCCAGCCATTTGGCTCTAATATTCTGGAGCTATTCCACTTCCCACAAGGGCAAAGTAGTTTGTGAAGCAAAAGTTTAACTATTCCACCAAGCTCAACACTAACATAGACAGACAGTGAGGCAGAATATATGATTCTACCTGCAGGTCAGGAAAGATTTGGAGGCAGACAGACTAAGTGGAATCTAAGCTGGGTGGCTGTAACCAGTAGGCACTCAATACAAAGTACTTACTTACTTACTCTAAGCCTAGGCACAGAAACTGGTGAAAAAAGGAAAGTAACAAAAGGATGGTGGACATTGCAGCTATGATAATGGTTTTAAGAAGATGCTTGAAACCCCATTTTCAAAAATAAATCAATCAGCCAAAGAGCAACTTGCATATCATGGACAAAAATCTTTACTAACTCATCCTGGGTTAGTATGAACATAGCTGATTAGCAAAGAAAATCAAACATGTTGCAAATGGTTGCCTTTTGTGCATCACAACTTGTAATTTTGACAAAATTCTTGTGCTCTATTTTGAAATCAAGATTATTCAAAATTGACTTTTGCTTCTACAAAGATGTGTTTCCAATGCTGTGAAATTGAAATAAAAACAGAACGGCAATATTTTCAACTGAACTAAACTAAACTAAAACGTTGGGAGAATCAGGTCTGATCATTGTTCTGAGTTGCCCTTTTTCAAATGTAGCAGACATGAAGACACGCCCTTGGTTTAGGCAAGGGTGACAGCTGGATAGAGCATGCAGGAGAAAAAGCGTACTTCCTTTGACTTTAACAGACATATACTACCTGCCTGATTCTCACGTAGAAGCATTAGGACCTTGCAGGTAAAAGACTGTTTAATCTTCAGTCTGACTGTGTTTTCTCGTGCTTTTTTGCTGTGTAATGTCTAGAAAAGTTCAGCACTCCAGTGCTTTTGTCTAAGCTGTTTCTATTTGGAAACTGAGGAGGCAAACTGATGTAGTGTTGAAAGCACAGGGTTTTTCCATTTAGGCTTTAGATCAATGAATTTCCTTGCTCAACAGTTTGGGAGCCTGGTTTATTGGCTTTTATTCCATAATGCACCAAATGTTTTTAGTGGCTGACTGTCTGGTTTGTAGACAGGCTAATTTAGCCCCTGTATTCTTTTACTATGGAGCCATGCTGTTGTAATACATGCAGAAAGGTTTAGCGCTGTCTCACAGATGTTGTCTGGCTGGCACCATGGAAGAGTTTAAACTCGCATTTCTGGATGAAGCCACAATTGTGCTCATTGATGATGGTTTCTGGAATTGCTCTTTGTCCTTGTAGTAATTTTCTATTACAGAATTGTGTCCATATTCATGTCTGAAGATCATGGCCAGTAAATAGAGGTTTTCTTCCTGTTCCCGCGCTTACAAGCATTGATCCACCATCTCTGGAACTTTTAATCTGATACATTAATAATGTAGAAGTCTCATAAGGTCACAAAAACCTGTGGGTTTTCTTGGGTTTAAAGGGTTAAATTAACGCTTTAAATATGAAGCAGAAGTCCCACTGCCCCAATATTTATTATGTAACACATCTATAGTTTAGGCTGAAAATCCATGCTTTAAATATGATTCTGGTTTTTGACAGTAATTTATGAAGCCCTGCTACGTAGCAAAGGCACTGAGGAGCCACTCAATAAGCATGGTTGAGATGTCTGAGGAGTACTATGCTCGCTAGGTGCTTTCAGTGGCTAGCCCTGTATCTGACAGCTCTTCTTTTTCTCAGCCTGACAGCATGGAGACAGGTGGATCAGCATAGTGTACAAAAGCTTTTTCACACCCCCAGGCTGGTGTAGGGGTAAGGGACAGCCACTGCAAGGTCAGTAGGAGTTGCAGAGAGGCCCAATACTGCATTCTGGTTTGCATCACGACAGCACATTACATCAGATGTGAGCTGGATTTTTTCTTTCTTTCTTTGTTATACACACACTGGCTGCTTCTTTGGAAACCGGTTTAGTGAGACTAATTTTGCCAGAAAACAGATTAAAGAGCTTTCTCCATCTCCCAAAGAAGCAGCACCAATTCCCATTATGCCTGTTTTTAATCATTACTACAACTATCTTTTAATATGTTTCTCAACTGAATTGCATAAGGGTGGATTTGATGAGCAATTGCTAGAATTAAACTCGTAAATAAATATGAGTGTCAGTTCTTCACTATCATTCTCCATTCCTGTTGGACTTAAATAATAGGAAGATTGTTTCCCTCTCCCATCTAATCAGCTAATTTCGGCCTTTTGATACCACTTCCTTCCTTTCACAACAGCTCGTTGTGTCTCAGCTTCTGTCATAAATGAGCTGATGAGACCAAATCAGAACTGAAATCAAATTAAGGCCCATTGTCAGTGCGCGTGGCTTCGTCACCAACGTGAATGGAGGACCACACTGAAGAGATAACAAGAAACTCAGAGTCGCTGGTGAAAGAAAATAACAGAGCTGGGGTGGGTGGCGGATTTCTTCCTCAAAATAACCACATACAAAACATCAACTATATTTACACAATTGCAATAAAAAAAATGCAATGTTTTTCCTGTGATTTTGAAACGTAGCCATTTTAATGTGTTTTAACTGATAATTAACTGAAAAATATATTGCATGCATACATATTTATTGTGGGCTTTTAATAATTTTACAAATATCGACCTCTGTCAGCTGTATCATCTACTGAACAGGGGTTTTCAGGGAGGATCCGATCTCTTTTTATAGACTCAGCTGAACATACAGAGTTCTGGTCTAGCAGATGTCTGAGTATGACTGAACAGCAGTTAGACAGCCATCAGTAGACTGGGTGATAATTTAGCCCTACCCTGCAGTGACATGATAATAATGCACTCATATCCTGCTGTGTTTCTTCTGATCGGCTGATAGTCAAGCACAAAAGGGCCTGAATTCATTAATAACACAGAGGAGCTTTTTCAGACCTGTTCAACATGCAAAGCGAGGCTCTTTGGTTACATTTTTAAAGCAAACATGTGAATTAAAATTCACACCTGAACTACCGAGGAGGGAAAAATGTACTCCTATGACTCTGAAGCACTGCATTTCACGGTCCAAACCTGACTTTCAAAAATATAATAAATATTCCATACTGGTAAATAATAGAAGAGTCAATAACACCGTATCAGTTTCTGCCTTGGCCTCATTACTCATTACACACTCACATACTCAAATGTGCTCCATCCGAACTATACCCCTAAGCAATTAGTTGCTCTAAACTATCAGGAGGCCAGTTATTCAGGCAACTATTTCATATTTTTATTGGTTTATTCAGGGGCCTGCATGCAGACCAAGCTATAACAAACACAGGCTCTGCAAATCCCCAAGCCTCGTGCAGTCAGAAAAGTAATTGGGGAGGGAGTCCCAAAGGGTCCTCACATACTGCTGAAGCCTTCGCTACCGACATGTTGAAATGGCAGCTGAGGTAGATAGGTTTATGAGTGTTTATGAGGAAGCGTTACTGTGTGTGTGTAAAGGATATATACAGTAAGTAGAAGAGGTGGCTTGAATATTTTGTGTGAACAGGCCTGGAGTCTTTAGACACTCACTCGTTGGCTGGGAAACCATCTGGTCCCCCAACCCCCCAGCAAGGTTGCCCATGGTTATAAATGTCTGTGGCAATGTCAAATTCTGTTCGTGAGGATGGGGGTGGGTGGTGGGCGGGCTGTATGGATTCCAATTTAAGCCCCTGCTGCTCAAAATTACTTAATTAATTCTATCTCTCACACAGAGAGAGAAACTTCCTTTGTAAGTAATTCTACCATTCATCACCATCCGGCTCTTTTATTCCAAGGCTTTGCCTATTATCAGCTTGTGAAATAGGCAGGAACAGTCGAATGGAGAATTTAAAATAAGGCCCATTAGTGAATCCATAACATTAAATAAGCAAAAACTGTGAAAATGAATTGACACAAATGTCCTAATCATAAGGCAGGCTTAAAAATGCATTCAAATGTTTTCTCTATCAAACGTATCCCAGGAAGATTCATAGTTCCCCAGCTATGTCAAATAATGCGTGTGTGTATGGTTTTGTTTTTATTATTGTTTAATTAAAAATGAAATACCACAAAGTCATGCAGTTAGGTCCATATATATTTGGCCACTGATACAAGTGTTGTTTTTTTACCCGTTTACAGAAACATATTCCAGTTATAGTTCTGTAATGGACACGGATATAATGTGGAGACTCTCCACCTTCATTTGAGGGTATCCACATTATCCACATGGAGATGTGGATAATGGCCCACAAACAAACAGCAACTGAAAGCTGCTGCAGTAAAGGACTGGCACAGTATTAAAAAGGAGGAAACCCAGCATCTGCTGATGTCCATGAGTTTAAGACTTCAAGCTGTCATTGTAGGCAAAGTATTAGAAATGAACCTTTTATTTTCAGTTATTTAATTTGACCAACGACTTTTGAGCCCCTGCTCACATTTTTAAGCAATGAATTAAAGCTGAAAGTCTGCACTTCAACTGCATCTGAGTATTTTCATTTAAAATTCATTGTGGTAATGTACACAATCACAATCAGAATAAAGTCATCTCTGTCCAAATATTTATGGACCTGACTGTATATGCTTATGAAAAAAAAAATGGGTGTATTATTTTTATACATGTGATGAGCTCACAACGTTACACAACTCCCATGAAAATAAAAAGTATGCCTGATTTCACTTCAAATTTCAGTATCCATGACTTCAAGGTCATCTTTTTGTGCACTTCTGGATCTGAGCCAGCACTCAAGCAGTCAATGTGGAGTTCTATAACCAGAGGTGGGCTAGAATAGGTAAGGTGGAGTTCAACAGGAACAGGAGAAACCATGAAATAAACTTCAAAGATCAAAAACTACAGACAATCGGTGCAGCGGACACTTTTCACTGTTTTTAGAACTTTGCTCTTTTCCGCAGCTGGCTGACTGACCAACAACAACACAAGCAAGAGGGGCTTACAGACTGCCTGTACTACATACTTGACAACAGAGCTCGCCATCACCAGACTGCAAACGCACTACCTCTGCTGAAAAATAAATTCTGCTTTATACATTCTGTATCCACGAGTCCACTAGGGTCCGAGTGACGTAAATTTTGTCATCAGATGGTTAGAGGGTCTGTCTGGATGTTTTAATGTCTGCCTTGTTTTTTTTATTCTTGTGACCACACAGACTTGTTAAAGAAGTATAACAGGAATAACTACTCAGCTCTTGGGTCTCCAGCTATCCAGGTTCCCAACTGAGTACATTATAGGCTAAACCAAATGTGTAACCAAAATTAAATTCAAGTCAGGCCAAATTTAAATAAAGTATGGTTTTTGATTTTTATGGGTTCGCCGCATAACTTTATGATCACACCTCGTAAATGTTATACACACAATAATTTTAATTATGTGTGTTAATTTTTTACACTGACTCTGTGAACTGAGACAAAGTGATCATATCCCGCGGTGATGATGAAACGAAGGTGGGTGGCACTGCATCCATTTAGCTGAAAGAGAAAAATAAAGACAAGTCATGGCTTTATTAATTCTCATTAAACTTATTCATTCTACATTTACTTTACATTTCCATTTGAACCTACTGTTATAGCATTTGACTGAAGATGTCCCTCTGTACTTTCAAACTCTGCAAGGCAAAGAGTTTGTTAATACCAGTTAAAAACACTGTGAATGGTGCTTTGACTGGATGTCCTTATTACCTTTCTCTGCAACAGGCTCAAACTGAGAAGCATTTTGTGAGGTGTTTTTTTCTATTTTCAGGTGCTTCACTGCAAAACAATTAGAAAGAAATCAGCAGAAGATATTAAAAATTGGAAAGAAACCATGAAACAACACGAGATATAGATACAAACTTTAAAGAAAATAGATATGTCTAGAAAACAATATTTAACAATAAGCATTTTAAATATGGAACAATGTTACACCTCATCCTTGAGACGTTTCTCTTCCTTTAAATGACCCCCCAGTCATTTACTGTCCAGTGTTTGACAGATTAATCAGTTTCCTTTTTCTGAGCCACTTAATTACAGTTTTATTGACATATCGTGACAGGAACTTAAGGGGGGCTTGTTGAGGCCACGTAAAGCTCAGGAAGCCCAAGAAATTTTTCAAATAAACTGCAGAAACATCATGACTGCAAATGAGCTGCTGGAAGGTTTCATGAAGGGGTGATTATGTCTGCATGGAAGAGTCATCAGAAAGAACCCTAACCCCCAACCAATACCGCTGCCTGGTATTGAATATTAGCAGTGGAGAGATAAAACACATCACCTGAGTGTGCAGTACTGATTAAAACTTTGGGGGCTCCGAAGGAGCGGAAACAACAATGACAAGAATGGATTCATGCGTATATCGGCAAATTATAAATGGAAATATCCTGTAGTTGGCTGAAAAGAAAAGGTCAATTTCTACAATAACACCACTAAGAATTTGTTATCCCACACATTACTTTAAAAAGCATAACCTAAACCTTTGGGAAAGGTGCTCATAATTCCCTTGAAGAGCAGCTAATCTGCAATACTACGTGGCTACAAAAAGTGTTTTCAAGCCGTGCTACATAAAATCATTTTAATGCCTGTTTACTTCAGAGGGCTGCATACAATCCACACAAAATATAATCCCAATTTTAAACAAAGCTGGGATTGTGGAATGCTGTGTAAAATGTAAATAAAAGATGCATACACTGATTTGCAAATCTCATAAACCCTCATTTTTTTTACAAAAGGACACAGATATTTAAACTGAGAAAAAAATAAGGTCATTTTGAATTTGATGGCAAAAATATATTTCAAAAAAAGTGGGGACGGAGCCAACAAAAGCTTGGAAAAGTAAGTGATACTAAAAAGAGACAGCTAGGGGAACATTTTGCAGCCAGTCAGGTTAACTGGCAACAGGTCAGTAACATGACTGGGTATAAAAAGAATATCTCTGTTTAAAAGATTCAGGAAATCTGAAGAAATCTCTGTGTGCAAGGGACAAATAAATACAGGCTAAAAATACATGGATACCCTTGATCTTTAGGCCCTCGGGCAGCACTGAAAAACAGGCATGATTATGCCATGGAAATCACTGCATGAGTTTAGGAACCTCTCCAGAAATCACTGTCTGTTACCACAATTCACTGTACCATCCATTCAACTTAGGTTAAAGCTCTATCACGCAAAGAAAATGCCATACATGAACACAATCCAGAAATGCCGCCGCCTTCTCTGGGCCAAGGCTCATTTAAAATTGACTGAGATAAGGTGGAAAAGTATTTGGAAAATTTTTTTGGAAGACATAAAGACTGCATAGTCCCAAGACTAGAGGACAGGGATCAACTGCTTTGTTATCAGCACTCAGTTCAAAACCTCTCTGATGGTATGGTAGCGCCTATTTAACTCACATCTTGTACATCTAGAAAGGCAACATCAGTGATCAAAAGTATATAGAGGTTTTAGAGCAACACATGCTCTTGTCTAGATGACGTCTTTTTCAGGGAAGACCGTGCATGTTTCAACAAGACAATGTTAAACTGTATACTGCACTTATTACGACAGCTTGACTTTATAATAGACAAGTCTAGGTGCTGAACTGGCCTTCCTGCAGTCCTAACTTTTCAATAGTTCAAAACACTTGGCTCATCATGAACTAAAAAAACCCAAAAAAAACAACAAAGACCCATGACTACTGAACAGCTAGAATGTCAGACAAGAAAAGTCCAGCAACTGGTCACTCAGTTTCCAGACATTTACAGACTGTTCTTAAAAGAAGAGGGGATACTACGCAGTGTAGTCACAGCCCTGACATTTTTTTGGGACGTACTGATACGACTGAATTAAAAATGAACCATTATTTTTTCTTAAAATTCTTTAATTTTCTATGTTCTATTGTGAATAAAATATGGGTTTATAAGATTTGCAAATTATTATATTCAGTTCATCAAATTTTACACATGGACCCAACGTTTTTAGAACTGGACATGTATGTTTGACCTAAGGTGCACACAGCCTCCATACCATTGTAGCTGTCCACTGTCACAGTGCCAATGTTTGTAGGTTCAGGGAAGTGAATGATGAACTCTTGAGGAAACATCCCAGTGGACATCCAAAACGTTTTAGTGTTTCTGAGTGATAAGAAAGACAGAAAATCATGACATTTTACCATTGATGAAACCTTTTTAGATCACATTTTGATATCAACTTTTGTTGTGTAGATATACAATATTGCACAAAAAAACCTTCATATTTTGCTGCCATGTAGCCAGACTTTCTTGAAATATTAAAAATGTTAGCTAAAGCAATAGTCCTACCGCTTTTCCAGTCATTTGCACAATCATGTGACTCATTCAAGCAAAAAATAAAGCCCCTAATTCAAGACACCCAAATTTCTCTCGCGCCATCCAACAAGCAAAGCATGCACATGCACATAAGATCCAGAGCCACTTCCACAACACAAAGGACTTTCACAGTTTATGGCAGGGCATTCAGGCCGTCACACAGTGCAAGCCTGCAACAGGCACCTGTGATGGAGATGCCACACTTCCTAAGGAGCTGAACAAGTTCTACGCACGGTTTGATGCCCTGAACAACACACAAGCAAAGAAAGCCACGCCCCCCACCACCGACCAGAACATCTCTCTGCCTGCAGCCGATGTGAGGAGATCTCTCACCAAGGTCAACCCACGGAAAGCTGCTGGACCGGACAACATCCCAGGTCGCGTGCTGAGAGGCTGCGCTGATCAGCTGGCCGATGTCTTCACAGACATCTTCTACTCATCACTGAGTCAGATGATCATCCCAGCGTGCTTCAAGTCCACCACCATCATCCCGGTGCCAAAGAAATCCTCTGTAATCTGCCTGAATGACTACTGTCCCATCGCCCTGACCCCATCATTTTGAAGTGCTTCGAGAAACTTGTCGTGGTGCATGTGAAGAGCAACCTCCCCTGCTCACTGGACCCGCTGCAGTTTGCATACTGGCCAAACAGGTCGACCAAGGATGCCATTTCCACTGCACTTCACCTCTCCCACCTGGGCAAGAAAGACAACTATGTCAGAATGCTGTTCATAGACTCAGATAATTCAGCATTATCCCCCAAAAACTGTTCGACAAACTCAGCAAGTTGGGACTGAGCACCTCTCTCAGCAACTGGATACTAGATTTCCTGTCAGAGAGGCCTCAGTCCATCCGAATCGGCGACAACATCTCCAGCACAATCAGGCTGAGCACAGGAGCTCCTCAGGGCTATGTTCTCAGCCCTCTGTTGTTCACCCTCCTGACACACGACTGCACCGCCCTACACAGCTCTAACCACATCATCAAGTTCGCTGACGACACAACCGTGGTTGGACCCATCAGCAGCAACGACGAGTCAGAGTACAGAGATGCGGTTCAGTAGCTGGCGTTCTGGTGCAGTGAAAACAACCTGTCACTAAATATGGACAAAACCAAGGATATGATCGTCGACTTCAGGAAGACTCGCTCTACTCACACACCACTCAGCATCCACGGTTCCACAGTCGAGTCTGTTAACAGCACCAATTTCCTGGGAGTTCACATCTCAGACAACCTCACCTGGACCGCCAACACCACCTCCATCACCAAAAAGGCCCAGCAGCGCCTCCACTTCCTGAGACGCCTGAAGCAGGCCAACCTCCCTCCTCCCACCCTCACCATGTTCTACAGGGGCATAATAGAGAGTGTTCTGACCAGCTGCATCCCCGTGTGGTTTGGAAACTGCAAAGTCGGTGACCTCAGCCAGCTACATCGGATCGTCAACGCAGCTGCAAAGATCATTGAAACATCTCTCCCTCTGCTACAGGACATTTTTCACAAACGCTGCATCAGTAAGACCTCCTGCATCGTGCGTGACCCGTCACACCCCTCACATGGACTCTTTTCCCTCCTCCCATCCGGCAGACGCTTCGCAGCATTGGGGCCCGATCCTCCAGACTGAGAGACAGCTTTTTCCCACAAGCTATCAGACTCCTGAACTCACTACCAGCTCCCCCCACCCAATACACCCACACAAACCACTAACTGACTCTACCGGACTCCACATACCACTGCCTTTGTAAATACAGATGCTGCTCTATGGAGAATCCTACTCTCAGGAATCATGGTCATTTTAAACCACTTCAAAGTCACCTTAAATCTAAATTGTAAATTTTAGACTGTTATTAACCCTTTTACCTCAAAGTGTATATTTACTCCCCTTACCTCAGTCTCAAAGTGTATATATATTTATTCTTTTTATTCTTACTCTTTATATATTTCTTGTTGTTCTTTTGCACTGTATGGAACTAGAGCCTCGTCGTCTCGTCTCTATATACTGAACTGTATTTAGCAGAGATGACAATAAAGTTTACTTTGAATTTGAAGGGACGAACCAGTGTTATGTCAACACAACAGACAGCTTAGCAAAGAAGCAATTTTAAGTTGCATCTTCAGGCGCCGTTAAGTAGCAGCTTGTAGCAAAATCACATAATTTGTTTCCTTTTGTTTAAATGAATATATGAAAATTGACAAAGATAAAATTGCTGAGATAATCACAGCTTAAAAACTAGCACTCACCCGTCGATAATGTTTTCTGGTGGGTTATTTTCATCGCTGGATGCAACGAGGACAACTTTCGCACCTAAAGAAGTTAAAGACGACTCAATCATCGCACAGAAAAGGTTATAGTCTCCGAGGCTTTCTGGTTTTTCTATAACAAAACACAACAAATGCTTTGTTTACAGATTCTTAAGGGGGGAAAGTCGTCAATTGCCGTTACCAAGCCAACCACTGCGTCGCAAGATATAGACGTCGCAATGTTGTACGTCACAATTTCCGACGCACGCTGCTAGTTAGATGTTTAGGAGTTAGCGGCTAGCACTGGATACAGCAATTGTTCACATGGCGAACGGATGCAAGGAAGTGCTTTTTACGCGCGGAACTGGACAGGCGAGTAATAATGCAGTATTACGCGGAGGAACATGACTTATATGACGCTTCTATGCTGTCTGTACAGTTGTTTGAGGCGGTGAGCTATATAGCTAAAAGCTAAACCAACGTTGAGTTAGACTAAGTTAAGATATGAGAAAAGTAATAAAAGAAGTCAAGCCGGAAATACACAATATACCAGATGTGCTTCAATAAACAAAACGTGGCTTTATTGGAATATACCATTGTGGATATGCGTTACAAAAATGCTTTACAAAGTAGTTTTAGGTTGAGTTGCAACAGTTCATAGGAGACAAAGGTGTACTGTACAATAAGCCTAAAATCCTTTGCATCCTGCCTCTGTTTTTGCATGCACTGCTTGTAAGATGCTTCATTATAATTGTGGATTTAAGACAGATTTAAAAATAATAATTTAGCAACATTTAATGTGTTCGTCTTTTTGTATGCTGTTTATCCTGTTTTCTACGAAAGAAATTGATTAATTATTCATCATAAATTGTTTAAAGTCTTTCTGCTCTTCAGCACACCGTCTTTTACTATTTAGTGAATTATTTTGACACATCAAATAAATATTGGCTGTAAATGTCATCTGGTTTGCAGGTATTATTTATTATTTTTAAATCACGTAATGTTTAGCCATTATTTATTTATACCCATTAAAAACACATGTTTGTATTGTAAAGACTCCAAATTTGTTGTTCTCTTCCAGAGTGATGATTCAGACATCTGGGATGACACCGCACTGATAAAGGCTTATGACAAGGCAGTTGCATCTTTCAAGGTAACTTGGGATTATTGCAGTATGTGTGAATGTTAAATGTTGTTTGCTATTTTAAAGTCTCTTCTTGATTTGCGTGTTAGACTGCCCTTAAGGGTGAAGATGAGCCACAAATCTCAAAGAAAAACCAACCAGGAAAGAAACGCAAGAACAACAAGAAGAACCAGAGTAGGAAAAGAAACAATGCAGCACCAGAAAAAGAGGTGAGGAACTGGAACTAAAGCTACAAATACATTTGAAGGGGAAAAGGTTTAGAGTTAAATATTTACACATGATTTACAAAGTTGTCAGAGGTATCAAACTGGAGAGTACATTTTAACATAAGTCAGTTTAGATTCTGTGTTTCAAATCAGTGGTCGAAATGTGTCTTTCATTTACAGTTTCTACAGTTATGGTTAGAAGTTTAACTACACTTATCACAAGCATGATTGTCATCATAATTTTAAGGATTTTAATGATTTCTTTGAACTGTTCTTTTTACTTTGTGGAGTGATTGCACAGCATACAGTGGGGCAAAAAAGTATTTAGTCAGCCACCGATTGTGCAAGTTCCCCCACTTAAAATGATGACAGAGGTCAGTAATTTGCACCAGAGGTACACTTCAACTGTGAGAGACAGAATGTGAAAAAAAAATCCATGAATCCACATGGTAGGATTTGTAAAGAATTTATTCGTAAATCAGGGTGGAAAATAAGTATTTGGTCACCTCGAACAAGGAAAATCTCTGGCTCTCACAGACCTGTAACGTCTTCTGTAAGAAGCTTTTCTGTCCCCCACTCGTTACCTGTATGAATGGCACCTGTTTGAACTCATCACCTGTATAAAAGACACCTGTCCACAGCCTCAAACAGTCAGACTCCAAACTCCGCCATGGCCAAGACCAAAGAGCTTTCGAAGGACACCAGGAAAAGTATTGTAGACCTGCACCAGACTGGGAAGAGTGAATCTACAATAGGCAAGCAGCTTGGTGTGAAAAAATCAACTGTGGGAGCAATCATCAGAAAATGGAAGACATACAAGACCACTGATAATCTCCCTCGATCTGGGGCTCCACGCAAGATCTCATCCCGTGGGGTCAAAATGATCATGAGAACGGTGAGCAAAGATCCCAGAACCACACGGGGGCACCTGGTGCATGACCTGCAGAGAGCTGGGACCAAAGTAACAAAGGTCACCATCAGTAACACACTACAACGGCAGGGAATCAAATCCCGCAGTGCCAGACGTGTTCCGCTGCTGAAGCCAGTGCATGTCCAGGCCCGTCTGAAGTTTGCCAGAGAGCACATGGATGATACAGCAGAGGATTGGGAGAATGTCATGTGGTCAGATGAAACCAAAGTAGAACTTTTTGGTATAAACTCAACTTGTCGTGTTTGGAGGAAGAAGAATACTGAGTTGCATCCCAAGAACACCATACCTACTGTGAAGCATGGGGGTGGAAACATCATGCTATGGGGCTGTTTTTCTGCCAAGGGGACAGGACGACTGATCCGTGTTAAGGACAGAATGAATGGGGCCATGTATCGTGAGATTTTGAGCCAAAACCTCCTTCCATCAGTGAGAACTTTGAAGATGAAACGAGGCTGGGTCTTCCAACATGACAATGATCCAAAACACACCGCCCGGGCAACAAAGGAGTGGCTCCGTAAGAAGCATTTGAAAGTCCTGGAGTGGCCTAGCCAGTCTCCAGACCTCAACCCCATAGAAAATCTGTGGCGGGAGTTGAAAGTCCGTGTTGCTCGGCGACAGCCCCAAAACATCACTGCTCTCGAGAAGATCTGCATGGAGGAATGGGCCAAAATACCAGCTACTGTGTGTGCAAACCTGGTAAAGACCTATAGTAAACGTTTGACCTCTGTTATTGCCAACAAAGGTTATGTTACAAAGTATTGAGTTGTATTTTTGTTATTGACCAAATACTTATTTTCCACCCTGATTTACGAATAAATTCTTTACAAATCCTACCATGTGGATTCATGGATTTTTTTTTTTCACATTCTGTCTCTCACAGTTGAAGTGTACCTCTGGTGCAAATTACTGACCTCTGTCATCATTTTAAGTGGGGGAACTTGCACAATCGGTGGCTGACTAAATACGTTTTTGCCCCACTGTACATCCTAAATGGGTTTTAAAATCAAGAATGTGGTGGACAACTCATTTTTGGGAGGTGGATTTTCTCTAATCCACACAGAGTGAAAAGTATAAATGCAGGCTTAAATATATACATACGTTCACTTAAATATTTTAGTAAGTGGTGCTGAAGGTTCAACAATGACTTAGAACTTGGCAAGGCCTATTAACTTGTCATTAGTGATCATGATTGACTAAAACAAATAGTTTCTCTGCCATCATAAATAGGATTTGCATGGCAGCAGTTATTGGATTGACCGGTGCTTGTTACAATAGGAAACTCCAGGCTATTCTATGAAGGTCTAAGAAGGAGATTCGTACATTTATACGAGTTGGGATGGTTTCGGAGCTGTCCCTAAACAACTTCAGATTTTAAGATAATCAGTTTAAACAATTGTAAGCAAGTAACAGTTACTTGGACACGTGACCTCTCATCCAAGGTCTCAAAGAAGACCCAATCTGTCACATTCTCAGATTAGATGAAATGTGTTAGGATGTCCAGGAACAACCCAGGAACTGCTGAGGCTCAAGTCTGCCATGAACTGGAAACTGCTGCAACATCAGTGTCACTGTACACAGTGAAGCAAGTTTTGCATCACTGTGACGTGGAAGGGTGCCAACCAAGAAAGAAGCACCTTCACCAAAAGATCTTCAAGCCTGCCTGAAATTTGCAGCAGCCCACATGGACAAGCCAAATGTCTTGTGTAGAAAAGCTTTATGATCAAACAAGACAAAGGTTGAGCTATTTGTCCACAATGACAAGAGGTCTGTTTGGAGCAGTAAAGTTTAAAAAAACTGGGAAAACTGGGTGTTCCAAAAGGACATTGATCCCAAACACACATCAAAACTGGATTTAGAATGGATAAAGCAGGCTAACATTAAGCTTTTGGAATTACCTTCCCAAAGCCCGACCGCACCCCCGTTGAAATTTGTGGACTTTGCTTAAAACCTGGGTTTGTGCAGGAAGCCAACAAATTTAAATGAACTCTAGTAGTTCTGCTGAGAAGAATGATCAAATATTTAACCAGAAATACACCAGAAGCTTGTTGATGGTTACCAAAAGCCATCTGGTGGAGATGCGACTTGCTCAGGGACATTTAACGCGTTATTCGGAGTATATGTATATTTGCCTTATGTATACTTTTGATCCCACAGAAATTTAATTTAAACTTGTGCACCTCTTCTGCACCATGTTACCATGACATTCATGCCCATGATGAGTATTTTTTTTCTGACCACAACTGTATCCTGTTGGTAATTCAGAGACATTCAAAAACAGTGTTGTTTACACATGTTTACACTTTCACTTTAATTACAGTTTATGTTGTGTCACAGTGGCAGGTTGGGAATTCATGCAGTGCTTACTGGTCCGAGGATGGCCAGCTCTATGCAGCCACGATCGCCTCCATAGACAAGAAGAGAGGCACTTGTATAGTTGTTTATACAGGCTATGGCAACGAGGAGGAGCAGAATCTTGAAGACCTGCTGTCAGAGTTTTCGGAGGGTGATGAGGAATCAAATACCAAGGTAAACTAGTGCAAATAAATGCATTCACATAACAGCAGCACAATACAAATAACAATTCAGTTATTAGAAAATGGTAGTCTTGTTCCCTGACACAATTTGCACATAGTTTTTACCTTCATTATTCACATATGCACATCATGAATGTTAAAATAGCAAAACTAATATTGTGACCAAATCAGGCTTAAATATTTTTTTACCATTTTATCAAATGGTGAGTCATGGAAATCACTGCCGATTAACAGATTGCTTTCTTAGTCTATTAAAACTTAGGACTAAGGATGGATAGATGGGTTAGCGCTTTCTGTTTTTGTCTGGATCATTTCTTACTGCTTCCCAAACAAATTCAGATATGTTTATGGATTTCTCTGTATTTGTTCCCAGTGGTGTGAAATTGGGGCGAAAGATCAAAGCAGTATGTCTTTGCTATCCATAGGTGCATGAAGCAGAATCTTCAACGGAGGAGAGTGACAGGTCAGCTACTCCAAACCAGCACAAACAGTCACCTAATAAGGGCCACAAGTCCAAGACCCACAAAGAATCACCTCCTATGTGGGCTCCTGGATTTCCTCCAATACCACCTCCCATGCATGCTTTCAGACAGGTAAGAAGAAAGGATCTTTAGGGAGCTGATTCATTATTAGTCTGCCAACAAAATTACTTTCATGCTTATTTTTGTTTTTAAATTGTGATTAAATCATTTTCAGGTATTAATTAAATTCCCGATAGGAGGTTGAATGTTTGTTGTATTCAGAAAGAGGAAACGTGAGCAAAGTGTTTATAACCTGAACACTAAAGATAGAATATGAAAATTTATTGCAGGACTGGATTGTAATAGGCCCAATTTCTTTATGTGGACCCAACTGTAAAGAGTAGAAAAGAAATAGTGTGTTTTAAAAAATATTGTACATTATCTTAAGCCTTCTTTGAGCCTCTACATGCTGACTGTTCAGTTTAAAAGCATACATACACTTATTATGGACATGAATTTGTGGCTTTTAGTGCTTTCCAGGAAATGTGGGGACTAATGCTTGTAATAATGATGGATATTAAAAACAAAAAAGTTTTAACTAATCTTTGACTTGAAATCAAAAAGCATCAGAGTTATAAATACAAATCATCAACAAATTTGCTTAAATGTTCTTTTTTGTTTGTTTGTTTGCACCATGATATACATATTTTACCTCTTTTCTTGACAAAAGTTAAAATCTTAAATTTATGGTCTTCTGGCACAGCTCTTACTAAGCATATTTCACTTTTTTATATGGTTGTATTCAGCTATTGAATTTTATTTCAAATGCCTTATTTTTACACTGAGCTTTGTGTTTTATCCAACTTTAATGAGTGTTTGATCATCGTCCTGCAAAACGACACAACTGTTTCCAGGTTTCAAACATCTATCTGATGTTTTGAGCTTATGATGAAGAATTCTGGAAAGTCCTTCTCATTCATTAACTTATATTCAGAGGTGCACATAAGTGGTCCGCAGGTGCGCATTCACTGTCAAAATAAAAAAACGCGCACCAGATAAGAAGTTGCAACGCGCGTTTGCATACATATAAAAAGGCACTGTTTTTGTCCGCTAGAGTGGGATTTTCACAGCATATTCTGCACCACATCTCTGTGCATTCATCGTTTGTTTGAAGCCAGCTCACCTCCTCACCACTTTTCCGGGAATATGCGCTGCTTTTGCGGTTCGGACTCCTTCTGACATTTCTTTGGAGGTGGAGGAACACCAAAGTAATTGCTTAAAGGAGCTTGCTTCTTCGACATCTTTAAGAGTTCTAAACAAATGTCTGTCCTCCTCCAGAAAATCCTATGTACGCAAACGCGTTGCAACTTCTTATCTTGTGCGTGTTTGTTATTTTGACAGCGAATGCGCACCTGCGGACCACCTATGTGCACCCGTGCTTATATTAATTTAACTGGCAGTAGATCAGCCTCTCAGTATGATGCTGCCACCACCATGCGTAACAATCATGATGAGGTTTAAGTGTCTCAGCTTTTTTTTTTTTTTTTTTTTTTTTAATTCTCATGTGGGAAGCAACAAACTTTATTTGAGCTCGAAAGTTTTGATTTTGGACACCAGCCACTTGGTCCAAAACCTCACTAACTTTGGACTGTGACAATGTTGTTTAAGCAGCTTCTGTTTCATGACAAGCCTGCACTTTGTGATTATCTTTGAATTTGCATTGGTGTAGAAATGCTTACAGTAATCATGCCTGTCTTGTCCGATGTTTCGTTGGTATTGATCAATCCAGTTAGTGTTGTCGAACTAACCTTCCTTGGCACAGAAAAGTTACCACTTAGGCAGACACTAACCAAAGCTAAAAGGCCATGCACCTTGCCCTTTTTTTCTAGACCTCTTGCATTAACAGTTGGAGTGGATTTGTTTTTTAATAATCCCTACCACCACCACATCACCTCTATCAGGCTGGTCTCAGCTCCCCAGGCTTAACAATGTGCAATCATTTTGCCTCACAGAGCAATTCAAAGATATCAATAAAAGCCTAATATTTCCATGATATTTATGTCCATGTTGAGAAGAAGTTATTTTGAGTAAAAGAATTGTAAGACATCAGACTGCGCTTACTTCAGTTTAGATAAGTTTCCCTAATGAAAATAGTTTCAAGCCTCTCTCGTTATCTTGGGTACTTTATGTGGTAATGATATTACAAGCTGTTGATTTCCATCTTTGTGTCTTTTGTCTTGCACCAGGGGAGCAGCAAGCGATCTGGTAGTCATGGGCCTGTACCTCCTCCATGGCCTCCCATGATGCCTTTTGGTCCACCGGTGAGTTGGGATCAATTTTTACCCTTAGCAAAGCTAAAGGAGTGTGTTTACTCTACAGCAGGTAGATACAGTTTAGGATATAACATGTTAGGGTCTAACAAATGGCAACGTTAAACACCAACAACTGCATCCTGAACATTCGCTCTGCTGTTGATGCCTCCACCTTAGATGGTTCCTCCACCTCCACCAATGAGCCCTGACATGGTGGATGATGAAGCCTTGGGCAGCATGCTCATCTCCTGGTATATGAGTGGATATCACACAGGATACTATCTGGTACGTGCACAGAGCCCTGCTGGCTTCTTGGGAGGTTATAACATGGATTTGGAGCTTGTACATACCTCACCTTTTGTTATGCTGTAAATAGTAGTCAATTGTTTATGGTAATGTTGATGCTTTTCCTTTGCCTTTTTGGTTAAGTTGCTTTATTTTTCCTTTCAGATTTTTAGGAATATGTAAAAGTCATGGATTCATAAAATGAGTAATATTTTGGGGGTTATTGTGTTTTCGTAGGGGCTGAAACAAGGGCGCAAAGAAGCTTCCAACTGGACAAAACAGCATCACAAATGAAGCCCTGCTTGTTATGTCTGTCTGTTCATATGAAGTAATGGAAGAAAATTTTGTATTCTTTGTAAATAGATGAAATAAAGACTATGAGAACACAGCGGGTACCTGTTCTTGGATATAGTTTCAATTATGCTAGAAAAGACTGTATACATTATTTTTTTGTACAGTGCAATTGCTTAATAAGATCCACTTTATCACTTTAAAAAAAAAAAAAATTTCTAATTGATTTTACAGAATGGCAAAAAACCCCCAAAGGATTACTGGATATTACTTGTGTGTATGCGATGAACTCAGTAGCATATGGTTGTAATGGCAAATATTGTCCAGTAGAAGTCAGACTGGTGTAATGTATTTATAGGAAAATGTGGCATGAATACATCATCAGCTGTTTTTTAAGTCCTGTTCAAAACAACGGCCGCACAAAGGAACATTTTATGCCACCATTAGTTTGTATACTGTACACTTGCCATCCTTAGAATTCGATTCCAACCCAGACTTCAGTCCTGTGTTTAGTCCCTCTGGTGATTTCCACACTGTTAATTCAGAGAGTCTTTCCAATATGTTCCTTGGATACGAGCTCCCCATTTTCCCTGAGGTATTCCCTCATCTGCTGCCCGATATAGAATCACATCCATCATAATCTTTTTCAGCTCACATCACGTAGACGCATATTTCAGGCTGATAGAAGGCACAGTTTCAGCTACAGACAGTATTACAGTGAACTAGTCGTGCAGATAAAGATTGATTAGAGAAAAGTACTGAGACATTAGGACCACAGACAGATACAGACAAATGGAGGGAAAAACCTGTGGAGGCGTCACGGTGTGGATAAATATATATTAACATGCTACAGCCTTAACAATCACCCAATTAACGCCTTTGGAATATTTTGGACCTGTGGGCACTCTCCAACACAATCAACATCAAATGAGGGAATATTTAATAAAAGGCTTATGTTTCGAGGACTGAAGCAGTTCTAATGCAATTTCTCTGCCAATTTTTCTTTTTAATGTCTTTTGTACTTGACAAATTCTTTGGGAGATATTTCCAGTAGGAACACCTAGATTTCAAAACTCCATTTTGCCACAAATTAGGCATATTACTTTCTTGGCTCTAATATTTTGTATAATGACAACTCAGGGTCTGCTCGTGACTTTCTTTCCAATGTCCTGAAAACTATGCTGGAATGTTTGAGGTTTAATAGTGTAGGAACAGAGGAGGAAATGGGACGATGGTTGCAGATACTTTGTTCATTTTTATATTTAGAATATAGAAAACCACATGCAATTACAGTGGCAACAGCCACAATCATGCTGCTGAAGCTGTGCCACATTCATTTCATGAACATATTTCCTATATTTCCTCTACTTTATGCTCATTCTTCCTGAAGTGGTGAGCAATTTGTGTGTGAGAGCGAGAGAAGGTTGAACAGAATATGGTTTTGTGATAGGTTGTAACAGCATGATTGTCTCCTGGCTTTTTTTTGTTTTGTTTTGTTGTTTTTTTTTTTATACCATGTGATCGTCCTCCAGCTGCTCCATAGCCATTGCTTGACAGAAGAGCAGTCTCTTTGTTTGTGTACTGGCTGTGGTCGGCATTTTATTGCCCACTGTGACTGCCAGTGTTTACTGCTGTATTTGATTCTCACTGCAGCAGTCTTTTTGTTTTCTTTTTCTTTCTTTTTTTGCTGTTTTGTGTGCATGTGCGGGGGCAAAAGAGAGAGAACAGGAGAAGAAAGAGGGACGGTAACAGGAGAAAATGTAGTTTGTGGAATTTACAAATAGAATATGCACTATAAATGAGGGGTGATAAACCAGACTTATCTTTTCCCCACAGATGGGTCTAAAATCTGCCACGGCGAGGCTTGCACATAAGCCCATTGCTTGCCTGACTCTGCAGCAAACTGAGCTGCCCAAAGGGCTCAGTGGAGCCCAGTGAGGAGTTGAAAGGGGGTCAGACCTTGCTTGGGAAAGCACCGCTCCCCTCTGTGACTGTCTACCCCCTACTGACCAGAACTACATGAAGCATGTAAACATAATCTGCATTTCACATAGGTCCTTCTAGGAAACAGACAGACATCCAAGTGAGATCGCATTGCTGCATGAGTTACAGTGCCTTTAGCTATTTACCCAAGCTCCCAACATCAACAAACAACCTGCTTTTAGATAAGAGACTTTGGGGGATTTTTAGAGAAACGGGAGCTGTGCTAACCCCTTTTCCTTTTTCCACAAAGATAGAGCGCCAAACATTCACTGCAGTCAACATTACATCTTGAAAATAGTGGCACAAACACCATTAACACCAAACGCAACAAAATGTTTGTTGACACAGTTAAATATAAATTTGCACTATTAAGCAGAACTGGTAAAACTCAGCTCTATGTGTTAAATCACAGATTTAAAGTGTCGGTGAGGGCTGCGTACCAACCTGAGTAAAGTGGCTGCGACAGAGAATTTGAAAAGCAGGGCTATTTACATATTTACATACAAAGAAGTGCCAGCAAACAATCACAAAATTAATATTTAAATATTGGCAGACAGACAGCTGTTTATGATTCAGACAGAAGTCAACAAAACAAATAATAATTTTAAAAAACAGCAATATATGATACCAAGGTAATTACATATTATGTATGAAAGCAGTTAAAATAAATAATAAGATCATTACAGCCAGCATTGACTCACACTGATCCCTGTCTAAGACTTTATTTTGCTGAACTGATTTCCAGCCTAGGCTTTTTAACTTTTGTGTGTCTTTTTTGCATAAAGGAGTATTTGAAATATGGGATTGCAGTAAATGGATGGATAACTGACAAAGCCCAGACTTCTCTTTTGCCTTGAATAGTTGAAATATCACAAGTGAATTGCTCAATTTATCAAAGAAAGCAGATCTAGAAAAGGGTTTTTTGAATTTGAAGCATTCAGACAAGACGTGCAAAGTATCAGACATTTGTGCTGATGACCTGCAACAAAGGCAACCGGTTCATACAGTAACTTCAAGGGATGCGTATCTGATTTATTTTCTTATTTTCTTATGCTTTTGAACTGGATGAAGGCCTCTGTCTCTTTTCGTGGACGTGACCTCGGTGTCAACGAGAAAGAGCCTCGATTACCTTCTGACCCAGAAGCTCCAGCACAGTCACAAATTCTGATTCACGTTCTTGCTGGGTCGTCATGCTCTGTTGCAGATGCTCATAAATAAAACGTCTTACCATGAAAGTAAAGTCCATACCCCTATCTTTACAGCCCCGTAAAGTGGCTACATTATTGATATTAGGGAAAAGAGAATTCCAGAGGAGCACATAATGACTGTTATAAACATTATGTTTAAAAAGATCCTTATAGCCTCCTTTTATGAGTGGCTACGAAAGCCTTCAGCTGGCAGCTAAAGCTGCCGATAAAACCGATTTTCATTGTCATCCCAGTGATGTGAACACGAGCAATTAATACAACTGAGAAACTTTCGCTTATTAAAATATATATGGAAATGGGATTAAGAATAGCAATGTGTTACACTTTGACAATAATGCCTAGGAAACACTGGAAAAGCAGACAAGGCTCTCAAAATAAAGGCTAATTGGACTTTTTTCCCTTCTTATTTATTTATTTGCTTATATGTAATTTATTTCATGGTGCATACTACACCTTAATGCTTAAATAGTTTGTGTTGTGAAAGAGTTTCCAAGTAATCGCTTCAGTGAAAAAGGAAAAAGAAAGGAAAAAGAAAAAAAGTGGGCCTGCAACAGGGTTTTCGAAGTGCAATAGTGAGTCTCTGCCATTCATCACCAGTAGAGGTCTCTGGATGCAGAGCAGGGCAAAGTTAGGTCTCAGTCAGCTGTACCACATGGGGTGTCACTGTGTCACTGCTGGACGCACTCGGGACAGTGCTGTGAAAACTGGGAAACTGCTGACAAGGAAGGCCCTTCAATCGCTCTTTTCCTGCCAGAAGACCTGCTTCAGCCTCTCACATCAGAAGGAGCGCCGGTGTTTTGGGGTGGTTGCTTAAATTTTTGTGGGCTTTTTTGTTTTTTATGCCAACCTGGTTCTTGTGCGCTTTGGTTGTTCGGCAGTTTTCGAAGCGGCTTCTTACGCTTTGCGCTCCATTCAAGTTGAACTAAAACGCTCCACACGGGGCTTGCCCTGACTGAAGTTGCCAGAAAGCAGAAACGATGTTTTGCCGAAATCAAACAGCGAGAGCCACCGTTGCTCGCGGCTCTGCCCTTGAAATGGAGATACGGCGGGGGAAGTTCAGAAAGAGCGTTTTCCTGGACACATCCCAGGTAGACTCTGATTCTCCGATTGTCTTATCGCAGCCGTCTCAAACACACATACACACACAGAGAGAGAAGAGAAATGCTCTGTTTACAACTTCGACTGATCTCACTCCCTCTACAAACCAAAATATCTGGTAGACTTTTAATCTTGCTCCGAATGCGAGAGTGTAGCCTGCTTTGCTCGGCACACACACAAAAAAACTTAATTAAATTGCACAGGAGAGCTGCTGCTGCTGCTGCTGCGCTCACGTCTTCAAATTAAACGTCTAATTGCAGCATTTCCAAACCGCTTTACCCGACTCTAAATAAAAACTAATAATGTACCCGCAGAGACTTTAACGTGTCTCTATGGTAACTTCCTCAGCCTTGTATTGTGTAGTTTTGGTTATGATGCTTGAACCTTCAGATGCTTTTCTTTTTCTTTCATTAAATGTATTACATTATTAAATCATTACACATCTCTCTGACATTTTATCTGCAAACTTTCTCAAAGCAACTCACTTTTAATTCTTTTTAAATGTTTCACTTTTGACTGCTGGGCAATACATCCTCAACAATAAGTTGGGAACTAGGTCAAAGCTGTAGTCCTGTGTTTTCCCCCCTCAGCTGTTTGTCACTGGATTAGAACTGCAATTCTTCCTGCATGTTTTCCCTCTTCCTGCTTACAAATCGCCCATGTCAGCATCTGCTTCATATTAGCCACTGTTTGTCAGTAAAGCAGGCAGGCTTAGAAGTGACTTCCAAACTTACCTCTAATTATTTTTACTCACGATCCACTTTAATAGTGTTTGGGTGGAAGTCTTGCCTCTGTGCACCTCTCTTTGCACTCCCTTCCAGACATGCACACTTGCCTGTGAGCCCTCATTAGATTGCATGTTAATTTTAAACTGCTTTTAGTCAAAAGCACATCCTTGTTGTTTTTGGATCTGCTAAATTAAAAGTACGCTCACATATGAGATGTGTCTGCAGTTCTGGAAGCTGATGATTGGGATTTTGTTTTGCCAGACAGGAGTAAGACAAGGGGATGTGTACGTGTGAAACAGTGTGTGTGAGCAAAGAGACGGGGAGGCCCAGATGTAAGAGGATACATAAGGAATGTTAATGGTGCAATATAGCAAACGATCAAGGCAGGGTATTGATTTGCTCTCTCCTACATCCCTGAATCTCACTTGCTTTATAACCGTGTGCAGGCATAAACATTGTCAGGCAACTGTATGTTCACCTGTTGTTTATAATTCATGTCACAAGAAAACACTACTAACCCCTGGGAGGTGAGGCACACTCCATCGTATTGATCCGCAGTCAGATTTACTCGGATCCGGCGTCTGAGGAGCCTGTATATATCATATCTGGCACACAGGCCCGCACAGGCCAGTTACACTCACTAGATGTGCAGCGGTGTTAATGTGGTTAAGTCTGTACAGCTTCACAGACAGGAGGGGATGATCTCATGTCTTGTCTGGTTTCTATCAGGTGGTGCGAGCTGAAGATCAGACATTAAATAAAAAAAGGAGCTTACAAATTGCATAAACAAACATTCTCAAAGGCACTGTTATAAGAGAGATGAGGAAATAGCACAGTCTTTTTAGTGTGCAGAGCAGGAGTTATTAACCTTATTACATAGTAATCATTAATTTGGCCAGTGTGCTTTAGTGAAGGTTAGTGTTTACCTATTTTTGTACTGTTTTGTCTATTCTTTTGGGAAATTAAACCAAAAACAGTTGAAGTACTGATAAGAAATGACTAGCAACACCAGCCTCAAAGCTAGCTTCATAAATATTCCACCTCTAATTCTCATTACTTCCCCCCGGTCTCTGTATTAGTTATTTATCAGGGTAAAGACTTCCTTTCTTTTCACAACGACAACAATGATCACTTCCTTAACTCTGTAATCTGCTTTCCACTGGTTCTCATACAAGAGTAATTTGTGTCTCTGCCTTTGTTGCCAATGCTAATGATCCTCTTTCAGGAACTTGGGACCTTCCTCTGGCTCCGTGTGTTACGGGGCTCTCTCTGTGCCACCGTGGAACCAATCTGCAGCATTTCAATGAAGCGCTGTGAAAGCACCCTGTTTTCACAGTGCCAGGGAGTATCACGTTTGTGCGAATGTGCCAGCACTTGATTCTCTTATGTAAATGTGTGCGAGCGAAGGTGGCCTGTGTCGAATTTTTCTAAGTCAGTGACATGTTATCAACAAATGAAACGCACACACCATTTATCAAATCCAGGCCCTTATATTCCATCAGATATACAGGAGTGCAATTATGAATTTGCATTGCATATTTTTTTATCCTTTAAATGGCGTTAAAAAAATCCAGTGGCAGACGTTGGTGATTTCCATAAATTGTTTAAGTAGTGCAATCAGTTATGCAAATAAAATATTCAAATGTTTAAAATATTGCCAGGCGCTGCTCGACATTTAGATATATTACATCCACGGCAAGCTTTTTTTATGCTGCTTGAATGTAATTCGAGTGTCTCTACATTATCGAAACATAAAGGTCCTGGCTGGCTGTCTTGCAGTGTTCTCTCTCTGCGTCTTCTGCGGCATAGAGCCGAGGCATGCTGCTGTTTTTGTATCACAAATTGACAGGGTGATATGGCCACAAGCTGGAAGAGTGAGAAAGCGAACAAGTGATTTGTACAGATGTCCACACTGCAGCCGTCTCGTCGATCCTTTGACTGCCTGCTCAGTGGGAGCGAAGAGCACATCTGCTTTTTCACTCTGATCCACAAGGCCACCAGTGTATCTGTACACAGTCTATACACACACAAAAACACAAACACACACACTGTCTCCATCCTCACCAGCTCTGTTCTTTCAGCTGAAGCCAGCCAGGCATGCGGTGGGAGATTGGGATAGTGCAGTTATTATGGAGGTGGTGGTGGAATGTCCACTATTTCATTGCTCTGCCGTCGTGCCATGTTTAATTCAAGGATGGACCACACTGGTCCACAGCGCTGTGGCTAATACCAGCTATAAAGGGCCAGGAAGTGGTTAGGTATACGCGATGGCGCGCCCATCCACCCACACTCTTTTCTCAGCCTGCAACAGTGTATGGCAAGGTCTGGGAGTGTGCCATTTCTGTTGGGAAAAAGCTTTAACAGTTTTGGGTTGTGGTTGGCTTTGGTGTCATGCTCTCCTCCACCCTGTGTAGCCACAGGCTCTCTAAAGGAAGTATCCAAAGTGAACATAGTTGTGGCTTTAGTGAAATTTTGGATACTAACTGTCTTTGCTTATCATTTGGCCATAAAAAGAACACGTTAGTCAGCTAGAGAAAGGTTTATTTGCTTTGTTTCGTTTTTACTAATTTATGACCTTTTATCAGTCGAAACTGTTGCACCTTGGTAATATTTGATCTACTTTGGAGTTACAAACCAGTATGTTTTCTCCAGATGTTTAAACGTGTGTTTTATAGTTCACAGAGGCAGCGGCCTCCAAGTGCCGCTTCTGGTGTTTCATGTGGCCTGGCAGAAGACTGTGACCTCTTTATGTAAGCATATATCTGCCTGAGAGCACACACGAAGGGAGAGAGGTCGCGTAGATGTTGTCGGGAAAAACACTTTTTGCCAACAAAGACAAAGCACCCCAAGCCGTGCATCCGCTGAGTGAAGACTCACTTTGAAGGAATGCTGAAAGTCTCACATTCAAGGCAGGCCTGTGTACCAAAACAAAAAAACAATTGGCTTATTGCGCTGCACTGTAGCCAAAAACTAAACACTGTTCTGGGGCGTGAAATGCCTGGGAAGGGACTCAGAGGCCTGAGCTTTCTGAAGACTGGATGCACTCCGCTTTCCTGAATTCTTGAATAACTGCTTGAAGACTGCCCTACATAGAGATATGTGCGCGTGTGTGTGTGTGTGCGTGCATGCGCGTGTGTGTTTCACATGTGTACCCTCAGGGCTTTCTCGCATTTTTAACACTGCAGGGGTACAGGAGAGATGCCAGGGAAAAGTTTAGCCATTGTGAAACCTCTCTTCTTAAACAAAGCTTCGCCACTGGAGCTGTCTGCTGGGAGACTTTCTGGGTTTGATGTTTTAACCAGTAAATGTTTAACTTTTCTTTTCTTTTTTTTAATGGCGACGTCATTGCGGAGGACTTTTCCCACGCAGCGTCTGTGAGCTCGCACAAATTTTAAATTGTTTAATCTCGGTTTCATCGAGACTCGGGTAAAATTCAACCAATGGCCAGCCATTGTTCCCCGTGGTAATGGCTGGACTGTTTGCCTAATGTGTTTGGTGATAGTGAGAACAAAGCTTTATTCTTCAAATAAAGTATTAAATAGATTCTAACTTCTTTCACTGTTGAACTCAACCCACGCGCCAATTTCTATTATTTTCATGCAAGGCAAGGTTATGCTGTAGTTTATTATTTAACACAACGATCTGTTGTTTGGCATGAAAACTCACATCAACAATTCTTAATGTCTTAATAGTGATTTGAGTCTAATTTATTCATTTACTCAGTGAGTGAGCTATTCAAAGAAACAGCTGACAGTCACCTCGTAGTCTAGGTGTGTCTACAAAAGCCCTTAAGCTCTTGTATTGACAGTATAATATAAACTAAATTGCCATTGCAACACTGACTCAGTTGTTTGAATTTCATCATTGCTGTGAGTCTTTACATTTGCCAAGGGGAAAAATATTGTGTTACATATAAAACAAAATGTACAGTACACCTGTTTGTTGGGGTTTCTGTGACCCACAAACATGCACGCATCATTAGACTCAGAGATACAGAATGTCCTTGTGGGCTGGCAGCACTTTCCTCACAGCCTTATCTTATCTATAAGGCCCATTGGGTGGATAAAACTTTTAATGCTTGGGTTGCAGAGATGGTTAGTCTCATGATGGTAAAAGATAAAACTACATTTCAGGGTTATTGTGGGGACTTTTCATTTTTAGGCAATCAGTGTTAGCGCACTACTTTCTTACCCTCTATTGTGGCTTTGTTACAGTATTCTAGTTCGGTGATCTACTTCCAGCTTCTTGCTGCTGTGAATGGAAAGTTAGGCTGCCTTTGTGTAAGGACATAAGTGTTCTTGTCTTGCTGTGTGGTTAGTGTCTCTATTTGGCAGCTGGTGTCAGGGTGCAGTTTAACAGCTGAGGGTCTGCTGCTTCTTATGTTGCAAGTAAACCCCACCCAAACACTGATATGCACTTTTGCACATTAAAGGGTTTTGTTGTGAACAAGGCGACAAGACCGATAGCAGAACAGGCGTGTAAAATATACATATAGGCACATAGAGGAAGTGAGTCACACTTACAGCCAGTATCTAATTCACACATGTCTGTACATTGTGAAGTCCCTGCCTACCGTACCAACAAGTATTATGAATGAAAGCTTATGTTTTAAACTTGCTGTTAATCATTCATGTGATCATTCGGTCATCCCCTGCCTCATACGCATACACAGACACACACATACAGACAGTGACTAAGCACCAGTGTCTCTCTGAGTAAGGTCCATTGCATATTCTCCTTTGTTCACCCAGCATACGCTGTCCTGTGTAAGGCTGTCACTGGCAGTGATTCGGTTAACAGACAGACAGAGAGCTAAGTATTGGAGGCTTAATCACTGGATACTTTCCCACTCTCCCAGATGGGAAACTTCCTCCATGCATCATCAGAGCTGTCTCACTCAGTTACTACCTCAGTTAGTGAGGTGGATAAAGCTTTTGAGTCAGAGTAACCCAGACCTGTTGCCATACAAGTCCCTTCTTGTCTCCATCCTCTCGTAATATTGGGAAAGAGGGTAATGTTACAATGGAAGGATTTGTGTTCGTCCGTTGTTGTGAACTAAGCTCACGTATATGTGTATGAATGGCTGCGACATGGCATTAAAGAAATATGAAATGAACTAGAATAGGCTCTGAATAAGGTAGTAGAACAGCGCTGTGTGATTTCCTCTGGATTGTATGACAGAAATGGTAAATTTAATGGAATGTAGAGCAGGTAAACCCTTTGTTCTGTATCCGTTTGCCAGTCCTTGTTCTTCTAATTCTATCATTCCTAACACCTTCTTTCTCCCAAGAGCCATATTATGTGGGCCACTCCACTGCTTTCGGGCTCAGATCCCCTGATGAAACAGGGAAATGGGTCCATTTTGACACATACTTCAGGGCTAACCCACTTTACTGATCCAGATTCTTTACTTATGGAAAGCCACAGACGATTTGGTTTATGTTCCTTTAGTCTCTGTTTTTTAAATTAAATTTTTTTTTTTTTTTATTATTCAGCCAACTTGTTCAGCCAAGCTCAAACACACTGCACAACATCATTTGACTGTCTTATGTTAGAAGTATCTTCTTCCTTCTAACACAAGACCCCCACTGAGTACAGCTTTGTTAAACATTGACAAAAAGGCACACATGCACACCCAAATTCCAACATGCGGTATCATTTACAGTCCGAGGCACTTGTCGTCAGCCCCTTTTATTACCGAGGGCTTAGAAACATGAGCGGCTTTGTCTCCATGAAGAAAAATGCCATTCTCTGACAAACATGCTGTGCTTGAAATAGAAATCTTTGTAGATGTTGGCGTTTGTATGTCGCGCTTGGAATTTGGGTTTATGAAATTATAAAACCCCCGAGGTTTGAGGTTTCCTACATCTTGTATGGCCCTAGAAGCCAAAGAGGGCAACAGTGAGGGGGAAAAAACTCGCTTTGCACGCTGTGTGGGTTCATTGCAACATTTCATATTCTAACTTTAGCCTGTAACTTCACCAGGGACAAGTCATTAACCTTCAATTCCACACATTCAATAAGGCTGAAGGATATGGGGCATGTCTATGTCAGCCCACTGTGCTACACCTTTTTCTACAGCTCTTTTTGTTCTGGTCTTGTCTTTCATTTCTTTTTCTGCACAAAGAGGCTTATAACCACCTAACATTAATATGAAATAGATAGAGTCAGGGCCTCTCTTTTATACAGGAGAACGCACAGTGAAAGGAATCAATACTGAGAAATGTTCAGAGGGGCAAGTGGGTGTGTTGTGCATGCCCGTTCCTGCACTGATCCAGGCTTTTGTTTTCATTTTGTGTAATCTCACTGAGATACAAAGTGATGTGTTCAAGGTAAATGACCGACTGCACCCTACGGTGAACGGCATGTAATAACCGATAAACTGTGGATGTTTCAGATGTAGGTATTGTGTTGCTCTTTGTACCAAATAATTTAGTGCGGCGTTGGTTCTGAATTCACAGCCGCATCTTAAATTTGTTGCAGCGCAGCCTAATGGGGAGTTCTCTGAATGTTACCGTGGAGAGGAGAGGGCAAAGGGGGCACAAGCGCCAGCGATGTTCTCTGTTTTGTTGATGCCAAGCAGGTGTTTGACTTTATGAGAGCAGATGGTTCTACTATGCATGTCTGCTTTCCCAGCATGCTGCACAGTGTACAAGTCCCTGCCAGCATGCCTGCGTCTTAATGTGTGTGTTTACTGGGCCCAGTGGCAGACGGTGCACTGTCACATATTGTAGTAAGGCTGGGTTTTTTGCTCATGTCTCAGCACTTATTTTCTGTGGTCTGTCCCTGTGTTTTTTCGTTATTGCCTACCTCAAGGAACGAAAGTGATCATTGTAGGTGTTCACTCATGCGGATTTTTGATGTTTAATTATGCATGCCGTCAGATATGAATGATACTCTGAATACCTTTGTGACTATACCATCAAATGTGAGCCGCATTTCGATGTGAAAAAGCACTTGTAGTGTCAATCATATTGCCAAAAAGATATTAGGTAGAGCAGATCGAATGCCAGTTTGCATCGTTTGACAGCAGTAAAATAGGATGGCCAATCAGGGCTTCAAAATGTCATAACAGCACAAAGGAAAAATCAGTCAAAAACTGCCTTAAAAGTATTTCACAGCATGCAGCCATCTGATACACCTTTATAGTAGTGTTCGTGGTTTTGTTGGACTTTTCTTGTACGTCACACTGAAATACACTGCAATCAATCAATCTTGTGATTAATTGTCTAGCCAGAAAATGAACTTTTCTGCTAATTACAGCTTCACAGATGCTATGATGTGCTGTTTTATGTTTCATAGTTAATTTAAGAAAATCAATTGGAGGCATTGTTTGAACAAAAGGGTAATTTGAAGAAGGCACTTAGAGTTTGAAGAATTCTTATGGAAGATTCTGCTACACTGCTCAAAAAAACAGTCAGTTAAACTTCATGGATATTGATCTGGTCAGTTAAGTAGCAGAGGGGGTTGTTAATCAGTTTCAGCTGCTTTGGTGTTATTGCAGTTAACGATGGGTGAAGTCGAACAACAATAGGGCAATCCCCAAAGCAGGAATTGTTTTACAGGTCAAGATTACTGGCATTTGTTCCTACCTCATCTTTTCATTTGACTAGTGTCAGTGTCACTACTTGTAGCATAAGGTGATACCTGGACCCTACAGAGGCTGCACACAATCCTCTAGGACAGAACATCAACATTTGTCATTGCCAGACGGTTTGCTGTGTCTCCCAGCACAATCTAAGAGCATGGAGGAGATTCCAGGAGAGACGGCAGTTGTTCTAGGAGAACTGGACAGGGCCGTAGAAGGTCTTTAACCCATCGGCGTGACTGGTGTCTGCGCCTTTGTGCCAGAAGGACCAGCATGAGCTCGGCCAGAGCTACAAAATAACCTTCAGCAGGCTACTGGTATGAATGTCTCTGACCAGACAATCAGAAACATAATTCATGAGGGTGGCCTGAGGACTAAGCATCCTTTAGTCTTCCCTGTGCTCAATGCCATAGAATACCATAATTGGCAGGTCCATCGCCGACCTCCTGTGCTTTTCACAGATGAGAGCAGATTTATCCTGAGCATATGTAGCAAATGTGAAAGGGCGTGGAGAAGCTGTGGAGAAAGCATCATGTCCAGCATATTTCTTTCCTTAGATTTCTGGCATGTCTTTAAATTCTGTAAGTTGAATGAACCTTTCCCTCAAATTATGTGACATCCTTTTCTTCTTAAAACATAACCCAGTTCATTTCAGTATAGATATCCGGCATGATTGTTTTCCCCATTGACATCTGATGTGCTTCTAAACAGTGTATTTGTTGAAGTTAGGTTAAATTAATACTTCACTAACTGAAGAAAAAGCGCAGTACAAAATCACCGATGTGTATAAAAAAAATTAAACCCAACATGTTGTTGGTTTTACATAAAGGGCACATTATGCATTATTATCTTTCTGTGCCTGTGTCCAAACTCAACCCTCACTGCATAATTCCCCCGAGTACAATGAGCCAGCCAGTCAGAAAACCTAAGAAATGCTAGTGGCTGCGAGATAAATCATTTGCACGGTGTCATGTGAATATGAAAGAAACATTTTTATCAAGAAGTTAATTCCAGTGCTGAAGATTATTTTTTGAATATTCTGAATCGAGGGGGGAATTTATAAACAACGAAGACCTTCAGTTCGTATAAGGTAATGCTGCCTTTCCATACCTTTTTGATTAAAATGCCACATTAGGTCCTCTCCCTCCTCGTTCCAAGCTGGCAAAAGTATTAAACCTAGCATAAAGATGCAGTGTTTGTTTGATTTGTAGTTTCCTGAATGTCTCCTCTGCAGGTGTTTAGTCTTGTATTGTTTCTGCAGATGTTTCAATTAGTGGCTCTTGCTTTGGTTTTTACCCACAAACAAACAGCGCCTTGGCATTAATCAGTGATAAAAATAAGTTTTATAGTCCAGCAGGCATGACCTCATGCCTAATAAAACTACAGGTTTTCAACCTTTTGTTTTTATAATCTTACTGTTTATATTTGGAAACATTGTCCTCTTCTTCTTCTTTTTGAACTTCTCGTGTCTGTGAAAGTCATCTTTGTCACGTCTGGTTTTAGTTGGAAACAAACAGGAGCTTTTTTTACATCCTTTTCCCTTTTTTTTGTTGTTCTTGTTTTTTTTTACTTCCCCAGATTAGAGGCTTTTAAGTGCACCACACAGACATCAAAGCTTTTTCACTTCAGGCTGTGTGTAACCATTATTTCTCTGTGAAGTACTCTGTAACTTGCACTGTTAAACAGTGTTTCCCTCGGCGGCACATCTTGCTGTTGCAGCTGCTTAATCTGCAGGGGGAGCCATTGTTCCATTTCACATTGCACAGCTGCTGAGCCGCGTCTTTCTCCTTCCCTTCACAATTTTAAATGTTCACTTTATATTCATGTTACGGTCATGAATACTAATTTTAGAAAATCATTCACATTTTTAAAAAAAAAACGTAAATGAATTGCCTTGGTGTACACATCCTCCCTGAGCCACACACATGTCCTTGTATATTGCACAGCCTGCACCCCTGAGGCAAGAAATCAATTGAGATGAATTTCCTAACGAGAGAGTTCCTCTTTCACTGAGATGTCTGGTCCTTCAGAGTGATGAGATGCTGCAGTCTCCTGTGACCAGCTGAGCTAGCGTTCCTGAAAGTCAGCAATGATTCTGGGGAGCAGCCAAACTGCCGCTGAACTGCTGAACTGTCTCTATAGTCGTCTGTATTAGAGTCTGTTTTTCTTTCACAGCTATCAGTAAAATGGGTGATACTGAGAAATAAGATCAGCCCTCCAACTAAGCACTTAAAACACTCCCTGGCCTTCTACCCTGACTTAGGCAGCCTCCTCGCCCAGATCTTGTATGCTAACCCATGGGTTCGGGTGAAGGCATCCATTACAGTATGGGATTTCCAATGAAAGAAGAATATCTGTTGCGTGATTTGCAGCCGGATGTCTGACTTTTCATCTTCAGCGTTGCACACATCACCACAACATCCCCTTTACCTAACCTTAAAGTAGAAGCTCCATCATTTGGACAGATTTCTTATTAAGTGTATCACACTTCAAGCTGATACACCTAATAACAAGCTAGGCTGTTGTTGCGATTTACAATGTCATTACACCGTCTCTGCGCCTGAGTTATGACTCTGTGGCTGTCGCCGCAGGTTTTTCATGCTCTGTAACTGAGAACTGACCTCTGGAGGGGGTTTCCTTATGAAATGTCTGGTTTCACAGCTCATCACGCACGGCTCTCATCATGTTGAGCAGTGTCTGCCTTAAACTACCCTAACACTGCCAAGTAATTGAAGTCTTGTGATATTCCAGTCTGTTGAGTCAGATTTTCTGTTTCTGTGCGCCTGTTCTTACTTTGATCAGAGCATTTTTTTTCCCTCACTGTGTGCAATCACAAAATATTTTAATTTTATCTTAATGTAAAACAAAAAAAAACTTCACCTTTGTGACTTTTTGTGTTAAATGTTGGTGTACAGCGGCTGATTTGGTGGTCTGGGAGGTCTTTTATTTTCTCTGTGTGACCAAAAATCTACTTGAACGTGTGAAAAACGTTTGTAACAATCCCGTTTCATTTTAACAACAGTATTTGCGAGCATGATCAAAGGCACTTGTCTAAATTTGGAGACCATTTTTGTTACAACTTGTTTATATCTATTTATGTCTAGATGTGCATTTGTGTATGTAAGCGTGGGTTGCTGTCTGTGTCCCTGTGTGTAATTTAAGCGAGTGGGAGTCGTGGTGGAGTTCAGATTTCAGATTTGGTTTTGATGATAGTCAGACTTCTTTGTTGTGGTTTGGGGCACGGCTGCCTGAGGCCCTCGTGTGGTTCCCTGCCCTGTTCTGCCGCCACACTGTGCCTCAGCCCAAAGACAGCATTTAACTTTTTACACATATCGATTTACATAAGGAAATAATCCAGTTACTCATTAATGCTGATTAGAAGTTTAACATTACATTTGTTTGAAAATCACCAGTATGATTATTTTCTTTACACTCTTTTTTTTTTTTTTATCTCCCTAATATTATTTTATATTTATGGATTGCTGGTCTAAACAATAGGAATACTCTGTGTTCAGATTTGTGGGATCTGCCGATGATGTTTTATTACAACATGTCTTTCTGCTTTTTGACATTTGAAAACATTTGATAAAGGAAACCTGGGTGTTTTGAATTGTGCCACCAAACCCAGCCCTTTCTGTCATTTATGCATGTGGAAGGTTTTTAAAGATTAAAACAATAATAAATCCGTCTTTAAGCCAAAGTACTTTTTTTTCCAACGTATACATGCACACTGCCGTTTTTCATTGTTATGTTTTTCTAACATAACAAAGTGTCTCCAGTATGTCTGTCCTACACATTAACATCAACCTCTTGTTTCTTTTCTTTCTCGCTAAATTGAAAAGCACCTCTGACTTCAGATTTACAGATGGGTGTCATGTTAAAGTGGAGAAAAAGACTTGTCCAAGTTGCACAGTTAAATTCTAAAAGAACAGCCCCACCATTGTTGTTTCGGCTAGATTCATGTATGCTAACCCAAGCAGTTGTGTCCCGAGCAGTTGCAGTGCTGACGGACAGTTTCTGTATATTATACAGCCAAGCGCCCAATAAAACCAGTTTGTGTTACATGTTGATGTCTCTCTGCTGTCAGACAGCCGAACAAGTAAAAAACAGTGGCTGAACCATGCCCATTAAAACGCCTGTTAACTAGCTCTCACCTACTGCCATTTTCCAAGCTGCTGCTCTTTTATTCTAAATCCTGATTTGAATCCTGTTTGCCAAGTCACCACTCACTAAAGTTAAAAACAACAGCTGTGCTGTGGTTTTGACTATATTTACACAATATGTTGGAAGCGACAGAATCTTTCATTCAGGTCTGTTTCCTCTGTGGTCATCTGAACGTGCTGCTGCTGTGCTCTGTCACTCACAGACGTGAAGCTGAACGGACCGTGGGCAGCAGCACTTCTGCTGGAATTAGAACTACAGACAGTGAAACAGCCTGTTTGGAGCAGAGCTAAAATCAGGTTTATTATAGGCCTGGCAGAATGAAGGATCTGTCTGGTATCCTGAGCTGAAACTTGAAGTGCACATTGTGGAGATATGTGGGGCAATCTTATAACTTGTTAAAGCAGGTATAACAGCTTTTCATCCATCCATCTTTCGGAATTGTTTTTCCAACGTGAGGTAAGAGGCTGGGCACATTCTGGACAGGCTGCTGGTCCATCACAGGGCACAGGGCAGGTATAATATTTCCTGTTTAATGTTGTTTGGCAGAGCACCACCAGGTCACTCTGTGCTTTGACTCCAGTGTGTTTTCCTCCAGCCGATTAGGTGTACAGACAGGAAGTTTTCCATATTCCTCCACACTTCCTTTCAGGAACAACAGAGGCACCGGGTATTGTCTTTAGAGAGGTTCAACCCTCTGTGATTCTATTATGCAAGGTTCAGTGTGTGTGTGTGTGTGTGTGTGTGTGTGTGTGTGTGTGTGTGTGTCTTCTCTGTTTTCATTAAACCTCAGAGTTGGTGAGGGATTAACTGGTTGTGTAATACATTGGCTCCCTCATAGCAGCCAATTAGCACATCTGGCCCTGCTTCAGTCAGAAGAACAGTCACTGCTAATGCAACAGTCAATCAGGTAACTGCTATTTAACATCGCAAAATCGGTCAGGCCCAAAGGTGTCAGGCTTCTACACATCCCTCTAATCAGCTGTCTCTGGCTAGCTGAGTTTGCCCTATTCTCAGTGGCTTCGGGCCAAGATGCAGTGTTTGAGCTGGTTAAACCGCCTGTCAGTATGCCCTGTCATTGAGATAATAGCTGTTTTCTGTCTGTTTTTGTTCAGCCTCTAGGCATTTGTCATAATATGTAAGTCTTTGTGGTTTACTGCAGGGAGATTTACCTGCAGCCAGTTCTGCCTCGGGGAACTGCTGCTGTTGTAATGGAGCTTAAGGACAAACTAAATAGATTAAGTGATATTGGAGTAGTTTATATATTTTATATTGATTTTATCTTTTGTTGTTTGTTCATTCTTTAAAAAAAACATAAAGATAAGATAAGCTGACTTATTAAGTTTGTTTCAGCCCAGGTTAGTACAGTAGTACAGAGTTCAACATATTTCTGAGGTCTTGTTGGATTAACATTTTTCCATTTCAGCAGCATGCCAGGTCACCTTTCACAGAGGATCGGCTGCATGTGATTTTAGATTCTGAGTGATTTATGTATCCAGTCAGATGCACACACGCTCACACAAAGAGATGCCAAAAAGCACCTCTTTGCATTTTAACTCAACTATTTCTTTTTCCACCCCCAGAACAATAAATCTCCTGTCTTACTGCATATGTTGGTATCTGCAGCAGATTAGCCGGCTGATTTGAACTCTAAGGGTGGAGGCTTTTCTTGGGGAAATGACCTGGCTTACTGCTGGCGCCCCTGGCTCTGCCTCTTTGAGGTGAAAGGGCTTAATCAGCGCTTTTGTTTTCACTGTTTGCATGTGTTCACAAGTTTAGGAGACATGCTCCAGGGTGATGGAGTTCCATATGGACATGTGTGTAGAGAAGAGTCATCCCAAATATCTTGTAAAACTGAGGAATGTGGTGGGAAAACATCCTGTCACTATGTCATGTAACTTTGTTTTAAGGGGTGATCTGACTAATGATGAATCCTTTCTGGTGACCTCTGACTCACCTCAGTGTTAAAGAGCAGAAGAATTTGTGTCCTTTTAATTAATGTGTCTGAGTGAGTAAGTAGCCTGCAACGTAACGCCGGTTTCCTGTTGAGGGGTCGGCTTGTGGTTTGCTCAGCACAAGGAAGTTTACACGCATCACAACAGCGCGGGCATGAGCGCACTGGAGAGGAGACTGGGGTGACTTTTGTTTTTTCTTCCACACCGTATTTTGTGTGGAGCAGATTCCGATTGACTGTAAACAGTTTTTCCCAGACATAAACGCAACCATCAGGGGAATTTGTGGCTGAAATTCACATGGAGTGAAACTTTGGGATTCTCTCTGTTGAGAACACAGGAAACTGCAGCCAGCTGTGATCTTTGGAAAGGAGACCGACTTCTGGCGTGGAAAGAAGCGCTTTATTTTCAAAGTAGGGAATATTCTCGCTTTGATAAGGACCCCCACACGCAAAAAAAATGACTTGAAGAACCAAAAATATTTGTTGGATATTTTAAGAATTTCCTGGAGAGTTAACAGTTGTCCACTGATACATGAAAGGTTTGCGCAGTCTGTTTTCAAAGCAGGTCTTTTTGAACTGTGCTCACGCGTGTGACCCTGATCTATGTATATTGAGCGACTCTTTTGGGATACGTGATATTTTTTTTAAAAAGTTAATCGTACAAAATGAGTCAAATATGAGTATTTCCACTGTTTAAATGTTTCCTGAAGCACCTCTTCTTGAATTAAGCCGGTTTTCTGTGATATTTCGGTGTACATTCCCACTCTTACTCCACTCTGACACTGTAATTCTCCATTTATTATCAGGCTATTAAGATGAACAAAGCTCTCCGCCCCGCTGTGCTTGCGTGCTGGTGCGGTATTTGCTTTATGTTTGTGTTTGCTTTATGGGCGTGAGTTCTGCTTTGGCAGTCTCTCTCTCTCTCTCTCTTTCTTATTTTTTAAGAGTTATTATCAACACCAGAGGCGCGTCGTAGGGGTTAATTTAGCGCCGAGTTGGGCAGCGTGAGGGCGCACACAGTGGAGTAGTTGTGCCTATCATTCCCGCAGAGGCGATGCCCTTTTGTGGAAAGGTCTCTTGTCAAAGAGGACAGACGGCGTTCACAGTCGGGACACAGAGACACAAAGAGAACAATTGCATTTTAAAAGCCTCCATTCTTTTCCAGCTGCCGCTGGGTGTTGACTGTGGGTGTTTGAGAGGATCGTTGTCGCCCGGAGAGAAAAAGTACAGAAGAAGAATACGCGCCGTGAACGAGTTGGGGGAATTTTATGGACAGGGTTGCTACAGTGCAGTCGATGCTGTCATGCACTCCACCTCTTGTCTGCTTTCCCGGTCCTACTAGGCTTGTTTTGGATGCGGAGAGGAACTTTTACGCGTTGTTTTACGCACTGATTTCTTTCTTAATCATTGACGACTGAACAGGACACTGCCATAATGAACTCAGTGTCCCCGGTTCCTGCGGGGTAGGGGTCTGAACTCAACAACTTCAAAAGGAAGTCAATCTTTTCGTTACCTGCCTAAAGGATGCCAGTTGATAAGCACGCAAACATGGAGGAAAAACTGTGGATACTGGAAGATCTCAATATGATGTACATTCGTCAGATTGCGCTCAGTTTGCAGGTAAAAGAGCAGATTTAATTTTGTTATGGGCAATCGCCTCTGTCTGACTTTTGCAAGCTTGTTTTATGTTTGTTGCTGGCATTGCTGTGTCTAGTTTACAGCATTTCAAAGTTGGGTATGTTAGCAAAAGTGTTTTGTTTTGGGGTTTTTTTTAAATTAATTTTTGTGTCCCGATTGATCAACTGTGAGCACAACCAGTTTGGCCGATAAATGAAATTCTACTTTCAAATATGTGCTCCCCAAAGTACAGTGCATCCTCTGTCTGCAGTCTGCAGCTGTTGCAAAGTTTACAGAGGGGTTGTTTGAGGAATCTTTCTATGTGACAAACAAGTTGCACTGACGCTGGTGCGGGCTCTTCTTTTTACAGATGGCAAAGCTCTTACTGACAGCAAACAGAAAACAACACTGCATGCCATCCATCTCTCCCTCAGTGTCTCCCCTCCCAACTGGGGTTCACACACAGTCCACAGCTGCACATGTGGGCCTCACAAGTCCCTGTGGGAGTGTGCATGCATGTCTGTATGTGAGAAAGAGTGTGCTATTGTGCTCCGAGTAAGACACAGAAGGGAATCAATCTGTTTAATTTGACAAAAGCTTTATTGAGCATGCACTATCTAACCTCCGTCCTTTTGCAAATCACCACTGTCTTTGTTCCTCTTTCCTTTTTGGAGGAAATACCTGAAGAATGAGTGCTTCATTCAATAGAGTTAAAAGGCAGAAGAGACATATGGCCATTGGAAATGCTACAGGAATGTCAAAGAGATATTCTAATATTCTTTCTTTTCTGTCTGTATAAGCTGAAAAAAATATTGCCTGTCTGTGCTGCAGCTGTGTCAGAGGTTTCAAAAGCAGAGAGTTTGTTTCTCACCATGTCAACAGAACTCTAGTCCAAAAAGTCTTACACTGTGTGACATGGAAGCAATATAAGAGGTGATATTACTCATGCTGTGTTGTACCTGCAAGCATTTGGCATTGTTTTTGAATTTGAAGTGTTTCTTTGTTTGTGTACCCATGCCAAGTGCCACAGAGCATGCCAGGTGTCTGGCTTTTCATCACATAAGGGAAGAAGCTATGAAGTCATGGAGACTGCTGCCAACTCCAGGTTAAGTGAGGCCTGGTATATTCTTTTTTTCTAGGATGCTTTGGTTTTTCTGACTCTTGAACTGTCTTTGAATGTATCATTCAATTTGCTCAAGAATATCTTTATAGTATGTGTGCCTAAAAATAGCTACACAAGTTCTTAATGACAACGTGATCAAACACTAATCAGGGTGTTAGTTGCTGCTACAGAGGCTCTTTTGATGAAGAATGCTGTTTACTGCTTGGACATAGACCAGAAAATGGTGCGTTGTCTGAGTATTAAATCTAAGGCATTACTGTGGAATGTAGATAACGAGGAGTTTCTGTCTCAAGATCTTTGTGCTTGTAAGCATTGAGCCGTCTCGGTTCCAGTTTAATTTTTGTAAATGCAATTACAAGGGTAGACGTGTGCAATAACAAGATGATGGCCTCTAATTCAGTCATGTGGGAAAGTTTTCTTGTTGCTTCCCCTGCTTCACAGGGAGTTCAAAGGTGAAGTGTCAGCTGCAGAGAGGCTTTACTCTGCATTAACCTGTGGGAATTTCAGTGTGGTGGATGGCCTTGCTCCATACTTTTGACTGGTAAACACTCAGTTGTTTGCTCAAATGCTCATTCATTCACCCGCCCCCCTGCCACAATTTCTTCTGTGCCTGGGTGGTTTTATGAAACAAGGATTCTTTGACTGAGCTGCACTGCATGGCCCACACTGACTGCAATTTCAGCTAGCTATGGATGTTTTTTGCTCCAGGGTCTTTCATAAGTGTCCTTTAGGATCATCAGAGCTTGCAGTTATTACATGTGAGCCCTTTTCTCCTCCATGTGATTTTTTTTCTCCCCTGCGGCAACATAACTTATATGTACAACATATCTGAGGGATGTAGAGGTAGTCCTTCTTTGTTATAGATTTTCTTCACTGATTATTTCAGAAGAGAAGAGAGCATTTCAAAAGAAAAAATTAAGGAGATTGCACATAGGTGTACTGAGGCGCTGAGGCATTATTCAAGCATTTATAATTGTAGAGTTAGGAGGGAGGAAGGAACATTTATTTTCAAGCTCAGTAGGATGCAACATTTCTCCTCTTCATGTTTTTACAAGTCTGTTAGAGTAGCTGTTGCTACATTCGTGGTTCAGATGTTTTCAATATTCTGTCTCTTTTATGAGGCCGTACCATAGTTGTGGTAGTTTCTTCTTTAGCTCTACATACATGTTAAAAGCATTTGCATTGCAGGATGCAGGATTTACCCCAAAGGAGACATAGCTGATAGGAAAACAGGAAATGGTCATGAGTAGTTATTGTTTCCCACCAGGAGAGACAACATGATGTCATCGAACCCATTGACATGACTGGTCATATATCCCCCATACTAAGCCGGATATAACTTTTTTTTTCTTATTTACTTCATACTGATTGCTAGTTTCTGGTCTACTTCTTCTTCTGAGTTGCAGAGTTAAATGGTGACATTTGCAACTATTCTTCTGAGGTCTTGTTTTTTTGCTCAAGTTGCAAAATGAGGATTTGTGCACAGCGCTTTAGCCTGTAGGTCAGTCATTGTTTAGGAAAATACAATTCTTTCTCTGTGTTTGTTGTCTTCCTGCTGCTTTTCATGCCCGTGATGTCGTCTGATTAAAGAATAATGAGATTCTCTTTTTCTGGATTCTGCCACAGTTGTTAGATATGTTGATATGATGACCCAGCATCATTTGCTGAACATGAGGAGAGCACAAACTGGAAGCGTAGACAAGTAAAGTCAAAAACAGCTGCTGAAGAGCAGCAGTGACTTTAGTCATGCAGTCATGGTCAGTCATCTCTAACCCCGGTTAACTGTGAGCTCATATTGGGGGTGGTGGGGGGTCATATGGGAGTTTCTCTCTGCCTTACCCGAGAGTCGTATTCGATTGGTCACACGCTCCCAAAACCTAAACTTAGCTGAGGCCATGCCTCAGATATTTTTACAGATTCTGGACTCTGCCATAAATATCCGTCGACTCATATTCACGTCTCTTCGTCTGTTCATCTGTCCCCTTGTGTGCATGTTGTCATGTGCTTGAGAACATGCTTCAGTTATATAACCACACACACAGACACACAAAGTGTGCGCTCCGGTAGCAGAAATTTCTTAGCTCCGAGCCCTTTAGACCCCACCAATGCCATTTCTAAATGGAGGCGGTGTTGGAGGGGCAAAGGCCAGACTGATAGCAGTTAATCCGTATCTGCCTTGGGACAGTAAACCAGTATCTTGGGCCCTGTAACTGGAGGGTTTGATGCGCCAATGACCAATGCGTAGCAAGAGCAAAGGTTAATCTTTTTTCTTTTTTTTTTAATGGACAGAAATGGTGCAGATTTAGTCATTCCACTGGTGTCCCTAGACTATAGTTTTTGCTATTTAATGTTTTTTTTTCTGTTGTTATTCTCCTTCATCTTGTTGTTGTGTTTCTGATCTATATTCATTTTCACCATGAATTTAATCACTATATGTTTCATTCATCCTTTTGTCTAATGAATTTCAGCATTCAAGCCCACCATACCCCGCTAATGAAGCACCTAGTCAGTAGATGAAGTCTGCATGCGCGTGCATCTGTAGGTGCGCACGTCTGTTGGTTCAGCCGGGAGGCTCATAGCCTGTGTTACAGCAGACACAAGTGGAACGTGTGCTAAAGCTAACAGCACTTGTTCACTTTTGATACAGGATACACAAGTCAAGTCTCAGCCAAAACACATTCCTCTGCAACAGACCACTTGATTGCGCTCCACTGCTTGCTGTGTGTGTATCTTTGTGCTTCTAAGAATGTGTGTAAGTAAATATTTGCAAAGAGTAATGATCCACTACTGTGAGCTATTTAATCTTTTATTTGATTAGAGACCTTTGGTTTAATGCCCTGGATTTCAGTGTCAGTGTAAGTTGTTATTTAGCTGTTTTCATTTGATCTGAATTAAGATGAAAGGTGTTGAAGCGATTTTCTACAACCTCAAATGGGTGGAAATAGCCGCACTTATTTACTTATAAGAATCATGTATATGTGTTTTAGCCTGATTGCTGTGTGTTTTTGACTTCTGTGCCATGGATTACTACAGTACCTTCCAGTTCTTTCAGTGCTGTATGCCAAAAGCAAGCACAGTGTGTAGGAGCTAGAGGAGAAAGGGGGCTTTGTATCACATCACACACACACACCCATTTCTTCCCACCGAGCCCTCTTCTTTCTTGGAACAGCACGTCTAGCTCCTTACTCACGGCCATCCAGCTAACGTCAATCCTGCTGACTGCAGTCCAAATCAGGTGGCTCCCCTCCTCACGCTTGCACCCCAACATTCCCTGTCCCCCATGGTTATTACCACAGTGCTGTGTACCTCAGTCCTCACCCCAGGCATCGCCCATTCAGCGGTTAGTAGGAACAGAACAGGTCTGAATAGGCGCTCTGTGCGAGCAGGAACCAGTTAGATGCTGGAGCCTGAGCCAGCTTCCTTTGAAAAACAGCAGGCATGAGCCAGGAGAGTGAGAAGCAGAAAACAACATGCCAAAAGGTGTTGTTATTGGAACATCGACCTGCCTCCCTGCATCTTTCAAGCCTGCCTCATTTTGTCATTCACTTTCCTATCCCTGCTATTTGTCTCCGAAGCTATTGGATAGCCTCACTCTGTCTGCGCAACCGCCTCAGCTTATGTCGCTTTGTTTTCCCCCCACGTTGTGTTTTATCTAGCCCTCAAGCTTCACCTTTCTTTAATCCTCCAAAGAAAATTGGAGCTTCTTGAACTTGCCACTACAGGCATGATTCAAGCCTGCAGACTGGATTTGAATCTCTGCTTGACTTTTTGTGCATTCAAGCTCACAAGTCAGTGTCAAGCGTAGGAATTTAAAATGGTGTGTTCCATTTGTAAAATGTGAAATTAAAAACATCTGAGCGTGCCGGGGCTGGTGGCGCAGGCTGGTGGCGCAGGCTGGTTATCAGATGGTGGGAGCATACGTTGCGTTAAAAAAGAATATTTGGTTGTGTGTTTAATTAAGCCTGTAGATGTTGCTTTTGTGTTTGCATCCATATGGATACAATTTAAGCTTGCGAGACGAAGTCTGCATGGTGTTCATTATTGTGTGGAAGTTTATGAGTCTTGCAGACCATTTATTTTATGTCTTTGATGAGGTTTATGTACTGTATGTGTGGGATCTTTGCAGTGTGGATGATTGTGTTCAGTTTATTTATCTCCATCGTGTGCATCGCTGTTTTTTGATCTTTGATTGTCTTAAAATTGCTTGCATGCAATAGGAGCTCCATCAAACAGGTGGAAGCTTAACGTGATGGAGAACAAGTATGAACTGTTACCCCCATTAAACCAATCCATTACCCAGTGTGAATTCCCCTGCAGAAAGCATGACTAGCATCACTAATATACAACCCTTAAAGATGTCTCTTCAGGAGCAGCATGAGTTTGTGTCCCTGTGTTTCTACAGCAGTCCAAAGTGCCTAATTGAATCACTACTAACTGCAGGATGCTTTGCCACTGAGTTGCAGCATGCTTCTGAAGCGGTGTCGCTGGTGGGTGTCTGTGTTTGGCAGGTGGAACAACTCTGTCAGCATTTGCAGAGCTGCTGTCTGACCATCTGACAGTTCTGTCTTCATCAAGGACAAGAGGGATCTATTTAGCACTCTGATTTTCACATCATCTGTGAGACCTAGTATAATAGATTGTGGCTTGGCTGCTTTATTGTTAATGTTTGACTCATACAAATGTAAAATGACAGAAAGCAACCTGGCCAGCTTGTGTTTTATGCAGCTTGTCTCGGTTCTGTGGGTAGACGATGAATGGCTCTGCTGTAAAGGGAAACCTAAAGGCATAGGGGAATTCCAGGGTTTGGAGGCGGCACACAGCAGAAGCTGGGGCTTAAGACTGAGGTAGATCTGAGGGCCAAGGCTGCTGAATGGGGCCTCTTGTTGTGGTAGAGGGGTGTTGATTGGCATGGCGGAACTGTATGCCTCCCCCAGCCACGTCCCACACAAACTCTACTAGATCAAAAAAAAAGCACAGTGTCTCATCATGATGATCTCACTGGAAGAAACTCTCCAGCTAGATGATGTCATGCTACTGTTTTGTAGTTGGGGTCAAAAGCTCAGGGTGATAATAGGAGGGTGTGTGTGTTGGATGGGTGTATATACTCCTGCTGGATGAATTTGACTGGAGCTGTTGTTCTAAAATCTTTGGTTTTAATCTCTTTCCTTCCTGCTTACACGTACACATATGCATACAGTTGTGATCAAAGCTTTACATCCGCTCATCATGGGCATGAATATCATGGTAATTTGGGGCTTTTAATGATTTCTTTCAACCGTTCTTGTTCTAGGGTGAATGATTGCACAGCATGCATTTTTAATGACTTTAAACCAAAATTGGGTGCACACGGTTGGATTTATTTGGGATTTTCTCTAATCTGCACAGGGTGAAATGTATACATACACTTGCACTAATATTTTGTTAAATGTCACTTAGCACGTCACACCTCGACCAGATGCTTTTGGTAGCCATCAGCAAGCTTCCATCATGCTACCACCACCATGCTTGACAGGTTGTACCACGGTACAGTGTTCCTCTTAGTTAACTGCGATGTTAAACTCACTTCACTGTGGACGGTGACACTGATGTCACAGGGACGGCTTTGATCACCAACTGCGAGGACATCAGCTGTGTGTGTTGTTATAGGCAGGTAATGAGTTTCCATATGTCACAATATCTGTTTCCAATCTTATCTTCTTTAGGAGATGAAAAGGTTAATCTAGCTTATCCTCACCAGGACTAAGAAGGTGGAGAGGGATTCTTATTGGCTCTATAGAGGAGCATGTCTCAGTATTATTGGCTGAGACAGATAGTTAACTCTGCCGAAGACGCCGCCTAAACCAGTCTTTTCTGAAGCACTGTGTCATGGGTCAGCACGTCCCCATGCACAGACGGCCACTGGGTTATTACACAACTACACGAGTCAGTTCACTGAGGCGCTATTTCAGGCCCATAACAACACACACAGCTGATGTCCTCACAGTTGGTGACCAAAGCTGTGAAATCCATGAAGATTGACAGCGAGTGTATATATAACTGAATGCGATCACTGTTGATGCAACTTGCATAATATTCCAGGCAGCGTGTTTTATCACGCTGGCTGTTAGATTTCTGGTGTTTTAGTGATAATGAATGTCAGGGTCAATATTTTTATGTCTTTAGCAAAATAATAATTTAAATAACATTTTATATAACTCAGATTTACAGACTGCTGAAGCTCCACATAACTGTTACAGCTGTATTTAAGATACACAGTCATGAAAGATGAATAAATGCCACCTCTCATTTTATCTGTGTCTTTTGAAACTTCTGACAAATTAACAAAAGGAAATGAAATATCAATTTGCATATATGCAGCTTTAATTTATATATATTTGGTCTACATCTGGCATTTATGTGAAAGCATATGTCTGACTCTATATATATCTATCAGGTTTTTCAGGAAAGAAAAATATCACACTGAACATGTAAAGGTCTCAAACTTTCATACAGCCATACAGTGCCTGAGGCAGCCTGACACTGGGAGCAGATCAATGACCCCGTTTGTCTCTAGAGGTTGTCGTGTTCTCTTAAGGCCAGCAGGGGTCTTGTAGGCTCACCATCTTGAAAACAGAAGTTGGTTAATTCCCTGCTATATTTAAAAAAAAAAAAAAGGTTTGGGATTCATTCATCATGCTTGATTTCTCTAATAAACTAAAACTTAACCTAATAAAGCTGTGATTTTGATTTAGGTAGAATAGAGCAAAAGCAGCAGTTTCTATTTCAAAGTTGTGTATGCTACAGTTTAGTTTAAGTTACACGAACAGTAGTATTTGGGTAAATGATAGACTATAAGGACTGTGACACAGCAAAGCAAACAATCATCTAACTTACTAATAACTTAATTTTTTTTGTGACTACTGGTACTGTGCAATAAAGAAATCAGAGCTTATTCGTGGGGTTGGATGTTGTGGGTTAGTCTATGTAAAACTGCCTCAACCATCATTTAATATCCTTTTTTGTTTTTCATATACTATCCGTCCTTTAAGCCATGATTGTAATTAAGATTTCATTCTAGTTCAAGCTGATGAAAAGATTGCAAATCAATCTGAGAACGTCCAGAAAATTGCTCTATAATTAGATGCACGACTATAAAAGGCTCTCGGCAGAAAGGAAAGGAGCTGAGGACATACAGTAACGGCAGAAAGGAAGGAAAATACTTGTTTGGGGATGAGGGCTGTTGTTATAGAGTCAATAGGAAGTGCTTGAATCACAGAGGGAGAGAGCTGAGGAGGCCAGTCTGGCTCGAGGAATTTCCTCTCATCCTGTGAAATGCAGCGTAATGACACAAATGCTATCATTCATTCGGCTGGTCCGTCTGAGTTATGCAACATTAAAAAGCTGAACCTGACCCTGTGAGCATCCTATCTTTTGCCATACTCAGTGTATGTACTGCCATTTGCTAAACATGCACAGTTTAACCTTTTTCTTAATTTTTTTTTTATGTGTTAAATCTTTGCATCATTGTTTTGGTGCTGGTACTCATGTTTGTTGTTCCCTTTCAACTGCGAGTGAAAATTTGCCCCAGACAGAAACTTTTAAGGCTGGCTCCTGCGCAGCTAGTTGCTGATTAAATCTTAATCTGATTAACTGTGGGATATTTACAGCTCTGAGTGTTACGCTATCAAGGCTCATCTTGTTTTTGTTGCACGAGACTAAACTCACAGAGAGATGAGAGGACTGGAGGCAAATTTTAAGTACAGTATGGGTATGGTCACATATTTGTTTGGTACGTGGTGCATTCGGCTTTTGTGGGGGTGTCCTCTGCTCCCACAGCAAATGTCCTCAGCTAGAGCTAAAGAGCTGTAGTCCCCCATCCAGATGCACAGATGCATCATTGCCCTGTTGGAATGGACTTTGTTGCTCTATTGCTATTAGCCAAGACTGCCCACAGACTGACTCTCTCTTCCTCCATCCCAATCCTCCTACATGTCATCTGCTGCATCTTCTGACTGCATGCCTCATTCCACTTCTCAGCCCTCCCACAAATAACACATAACAAAACAACTGCGTTTTTTTGTCTTCATTCCCCGAGACTGTATCCAATCCACTGCTCTGGCATCTCGGAAAATATTAAAACAAAACTAGGGCCACTTTTGATGATCTCTGTTTATTTCCTGCAGATATACAGTTTCATAATATCCTCCTTGTGTTTTAACAAATAAAAAACATCCTGAACGTTCTATTATTAGTTTAGCAGCGTGGATTTCCTGGAGCCTAACTCAGTAGTTAGCCGATGCACCCTCGCTTTATTCCCACACCTAATTCTTGCTGGACTCATCTGTGTTTTCCATTTCCGTCGGCCCACAAATCACTCTCATATATCATCAGCTGACAAGGTGATGCGCTCCGCTGCTCCACAACTTCCCAGAGTGCCTGCATGGGTTAAGCAATGAGCAAAGGCAGTGGCAGGCATGCAAAGACAAAATGCAGAGGGAGAACCATACTTGTTTTTTTTTAGTTTGTCCAAATTGATAAATTGCTCTGTCAGTGGAGTTACACATGCATGTCTGCTTGTGTTGGCTGCCAGCTAATGTTATTTTATCCACATTGTGATGCCTTTATTGAAAAATTCAAGCTACAGTTAAGATTAAGCAGCTCATTAGTGCAATAATTTATGGTATGCTAGTAGTAGAGTGTCTGTAGTACATTTTTTTTAATACTAAATAGTATTGCATAATGTTCTAATAGCATACATAAATGTGACTGTGCCTCTTATCAGAGAGTGACCTGCTGCATATAAATGAAATTCATTCCATTTATATGCTGAACTAAAAAGGCTGCATTTGTCAGTATGTCTCAGCTCTGTGGAGGTTTTGCAGCAGCAGTTTCGTGCCCTCGAAATCTTTGCAAGCAGTTCATAAAATAAAACAAAGGATTTGTGTGACTTTTTCCTTTATTCTGCTTTCTTGAAAAATCTGTTATTAATGTATCCTGACTCTTATAACCACTCACTATTTGAATTGCTGAAGCAAGGACATGAGAGAAGATGGATGTTTTGTCTGTGCTGTGCAACAGTCCAAAACAGCATATTGACAGTGCTTGTGAAAAAAAAAAGTTGAGTCATAACTTAAAAGAGAAAAAATCTCTTTGCCACCGTGTAGGCGGTGCAGGCACAAAGCAGCCACGTTAGATTTTACGAACACACAACCCACTTTAACTTTTTGGCCAAATTTGGAGCTGCCAAAAAATCCTGCTCTTGTCAGTTAGTTCTAAATATTTTGTAAGATTTTGGAAGAGTCCCATTGGAAAAGAAATACGTGTCTGCGTAGAGGCCTCTGCATTTCATGACAACAAACTGCTGAACGGTTTTTTTAGAGATATGTCTGACAGATTTATTTAAATATTTTTTATTACAAGCCAACAGCTTATAGGCCAACAAGTAATTTATAATAATTGAAATTCCCGCAAACATTTATTTATTTATTTATTTTTTGGTGGGGGCAAATACGCAAGTCGTTTTTTGTCATTACCCCATGGCAGTGTCCTTGTGATGCTGCTCCCAAGGGACCCGCGGAGGTTTAAAATGACAGTTCACTTTTCTCTGCGCGCAGCTACACACAGACACACACACACCCGCCTCCTCAGAAGCGGCTCTCGGTTGGTCCACCAGCCGGTCAGTCTTCATCCTTCCCTTGTGCTGGTGATGTTGTGTGTGTGTGTGTGCGAGTCCCGAGTGGAGCAGCGGAGCTACTCGGACAGCGACAATGAAGACGGTGACGGGAATGAAGACGGCGCAGACGGGCTCAAACATATGACCGCCATTCGTTCTCCCACCAAAACCAGCGAGCTTTGTGGTTTCTGCGCGGATCCTTAAAACTTCCAAAGCCAATTAGCGGTACCTATTTTCGGCTTTTCAGTGGATATTTCATCTTGCCCATAAATGGAGGTCCCTCAAAGGGAAAAACTGAGTTGAGGTCTTTCACGTTGTGCGTGTGCGAGACGCTGAACGGACCCTGCTGTTGCGTAAAGCCCCCGTGCTTCCAGTTTGGAGAGTTGGAGGAGAGCGGAGTGCTTCTCTTTGGTTAGGATGAATAACTCAAAGAATCAAAGGGTAAGGTTCGCTGTTTTGCTTACTGTGGAAAGGCTGACAGCGATTGCCTTGATGGAATTGAAATTGTTGTTTGTATAGCCCAGTTACACTCTGGCTTGACCCACATGACCGTACACGAGCCCTAAAGAAGAAGCCCGTGTTGATAACGTGATGCTTACTCTGCCAGAATGCCATCAGAATATCGAATGAGCCTATCTTGAATCAATAAGCTGTTCTTTTGTTAAAATCACAACTTTTCCAACATCGCTCTTTCTGGTGCCATGATTTTAAACGTGTTGAAGAATATTGAAATAATAAACACTGTATGTACCAAAGTAAACAGTGATTGGCAGTAAGTAGAAGTTTACAAATGATCATAAGATTGTGCTACAAGTCCATAACTGGTAGGCGTTCGGCCATGGGAACAGTTATTATTAAAATAACAACATTTCCCAAGGGCTCAATGACCTGTTCATTAGTAAAAGCAATACATCACTTGTTTTTATTTGGGGGGTTTTTTGTATAATGATACTGTGTGTACTATTACTAGGGCTGGCAACTCAATATATTATTGTGGCAACACAGTGGCATCACCCAGCCTCTCAGAGTGAGAGAAACATGACAACTGTGAGACTGACTGCAGTAATGACTTACTTCTCCCAGTCATCAACCTTTCCCTTCACTTGTGAACAAATCTTTCCTGAATGGCTCGAGTTGGCAGGACAGAATTAGCCACACTTATAAACTTAACATGGGCTTTGAGAATGCCCTCACATGTGAATGTTTTCACATCTCTGTAAAAAAAAGACTGGTGTGGACTCCATGCCATACACAGTGTGTATATATAGATATATATATATATTTTTTTTCTGTTTTAGTTCACCATGCTTTCCACACAGACTAAGCCGTAGGGAAAATAAAATAACACATGGAGTATGAGTACCAAAAAAGCTTTTCTCAGTATCCTATACTTTAAGTACAGAGAGCCAGGCACACTCAGGCTGGTAAGACCACTTGATGTCAATGTATGCATCAACAAAACAGAGGCATTGTTCTCTCTTCATGGCCTCACTTTGGTTACGTGAAAAGTTGCTTCCTTTTGTCTGTGTGTGTGTGTGTGAGAGAGTGTGTGTTTAGATTTTCATTTCAAAGGTCACCTGCATCACTCATATCTGGATTGAAAGAACAAGACCGATGTGATCTTTCCACTCTTGACATCCTTCTGTGTGTGTCTGTGCACACACAGTGCATATAAAGCTCAAAGCAGTATGTGTTCATTTTGTCCTGACTACTGTTACAGCCACAGCCATCTCTGATCATTAGCACTGAAAAGGTCACAGATATGTCAGAGTTCTTCCTTAGTGCCCACGTGGCACCGTCAATGCACAGAGTTCATGCTGATTGTTTCATTATTGTTATTAATGTTGTAAATAATGTTGTTAATCTTTTATGGATGTTGCTATTTGATGTACAGTTTTATATGCTGATCTTAAACAGATTCTTCTTGCTTTGAAGTGCATATCGTGTTGTGCTTTTCAGCGCCTTTGCTCTTATACAAGGAGGAAAAAATTCAGCATCCTGTGCAATTTCCCTAGCCGAGGAATCTTTGGGCCCTTGTCTTACGATCAATAACCACTTACTGCAGAGGAGCTCTCTGCAGTCAAATCTCTGCCTGTCCACAGCCTTCTATATCTCCCTCTCTCGCTGTCTCTATCGAGATGTGAATCTCCAGTGTCTCTTCTGGTTGTATCTGCCTGCCTTTCCTTTTCCACTTCCCTCCCAGTCCTCATTCACCTTTGCAGTCACATGTTATTTCCTTGCTGGCCTGTCTCTGGATTGCTGTGCGCCTGCAGTAGAGGTCATTCGGTTTCCAGTGCTGATATTGTCCATTGCTTTTTCGCTATAGGAGGTGAGGCTGCAAGAGAGAAAAACAGGGGGGAACTGCAGTCCATTACTCTGTGTACTCCATAGTACGACAGCAGTTGTGGAGTAGTGTGTGTGTGTGTGTGTGTGTGTGTGTGTGTGTGTGTGTGAGAGAGAGAGAGAGTAAACCTCTCTCATTGAGCTTCTTGTCTAAGAAATTGTAAGAAAAATGAGCCACTTATACCGTACTCCACCACGATATTGCCTTGCCGCCCACCCAATTATAGATCTTTTAACTCCAACTCATTCATATACACCCTTTCTCTCTCTCCCGGGGTTTCTTACTTTCCCACAGTCTTCTTGCCAGCTTCAGTCCTCCTCTCTGGCTTTCGCATTCTGGCTTCATTGCCCAAACGAACGCTAAACAAAGCAACTTCTAAATCTGGCTCAACGTGCCATGGCAGCACTCTCTTAGTAAGTTTCATTCCAAATTTAATTGCTTCACAAGTGCCCCAGAATGAAAGAAGAAGAGGCAAACGCAAGAAAATAGATCAGACTAGATTGATCCACAGCCACATACCTGTGTAGTCTAAGAATCACATTGGAAGGCGTGTATTTTTGTTACACAATAGACAGGTGGTTCAGTGTGATCATGCAGATGAAGTAGATGAGGACAAGTGTGATGGACAATCATAAGTAAGGCAGGTAAACAAAGAGACAGACAATTAAGGAAGGGTGATAACCACACGATGCAGAAAGAGATTGTCAGGATTGATGGTCATTGAGGAAAGAGCTAAATCCCAGACAGCTCATCAGACAAGCTCATCAGACAAGTGGATCAGAGTCAGGCCCAATCCACGTCCATCTATCACGTCTGTCTAAGGAAACAGATGCTGATCTGTCAGCCGTTTACACATCCCTACCTGACAGGCCATCTTCTTCCTGCTACTAGAGGTAAACCAATGGATTTTCATATGCCAATATAATAACAGCTTGTAGCCAATTAATTGATCTTTTTTCCCCCTTAGAATCTGAGAGAAGCTTGATATTCTGAGCAAACACAGCCTGTCTGTCTTTTATGCAGAGGCAGCATGTTTTCAGTAGAGCAGCTGTTTGCTTTCACCATTATAGCTCGCTAATGACATACCATAACCAGGTATAAATTATGTACCTGAAGGTGCAAAATGGCAGCTTACTGTGTACGGAGCCTCATTGCGAAATGGTGATGCTCACAGATACATGTACACAGAGGTCACATAACTAAGTTGAGAACGAGAGCTTGATGATTCATGGGAGAGGACGAGCTTGTCTTATCAGGTTTGTTTGTCTTCTTTTTTCTCTGCATCTACGCAGTCAGTCAATTCTTTGGTTATGTTTGCTCAGAGGAATTGCTCTTGTGGTGCTGATGGGGCTGCAAAATGAGCACAAGCATACACAATAGATATGTGGAGATCACATGCGATGGATAATCCATCTTTCATCCCGTTCCCATGAGCCTCTGATGAAATGCTAGCACGGCTGTATAGAATCGATAGTAATAATAATATGAAAGATTTAGACTCCCTCGCTCACAAAAAGTAAACACATTCTCCCCATACATCGTGCCGCTCACAAGATATTGCGAGCTACAATGAAATCTTGCAGACATGTTGTGTCTGTGTGCCTCACACGTGTGACAGAGGATAGAAAATATTGGATTTTGCTCAGCAAGTAATATGGAAAAAGGATGGGCACACATGCTTACTAATTTTGAAATGTCCTGCTACTATCAGCTGTGTAATGTATTTAAATGCATGTATTTGTCTCTCTGTACGAGGGTTTCTGTGGACTGGAGTAGAGCCTCCATAAATACTTTAGCCTTGAGCAGTGAGTGACCCGTGACCTCTGTCTTTTTACAGCTTAACCAGTTCTGATATTTTTAGATATACTGGGCCAATAGCCAACTATGTTCCCTAAGTTTGAATTATCAAGTTAATGTTTACGTTTCAGTGTTTAAAACCATATTTTACTCTAAACAAGACAGGAAACCTTTCTCAGATGGAGATCTGTGAGCAATTTACAGTTGAAACCAATTGCAGTGGTTACTAAGGAACTTCCATCACTTCTTCTTTAACTTGGATGAATACCAGCACAAGTGGCTGTCTGGTATTTTATCAAAGGTCTTTAAGCAGTGAGCGTGGCCACGTCCTCTTTTTCTGGCAGCTGTGGCTCATGATGTAGAGCAGGTTGTCCTCTGAGTAGTGGTCTGATCACCGGCTCATCATGTGTGTATAAGAATGTGTGACTGTACCTTGCAGCAGCATGCACTCTGTGATGTCAATAAGACTGGAAAAGCATCATTATTATCAGTTTCAAGTGAGCTAAAATGTTTCTGAATTGTCTGTGCACATTGAGAATAGTGCACCTAACCTTTCCAGATAAATGCCTGCTGACAGGATGTGAGGACAAATGGGATTCAACGTGAGCACTAATGTAGGAGCCTGGGAAACACAGTCCAGCCCGACTTGTGTGTGTGCGTCTCAGCGTGCGTTTACTTCCAGTAGATTTACATGTCAGCAGAAAAAGGCCGTACAATGTTCTGTTCAAGTTAAATAAATTGTCGAATTGTCTGTCTCCTTGTGGATTCTCTCTTTGAAGATAAATGGTTGAGTAAATGACTGAGTTTTTTCACTACTTTCGTGTGTATGGATGTAAATACGAACACCTCGCCACACCACTAGTCTGTTGAAGATGTTCTGTACGGCAGAGATAAGAAGCGCACGTGGACACGCGCGCATTTGCCGCGATTAATTATGCTCCTCGTGCTCTTGTTCTTTTCGCTTTTCAATCTCAGTTGCCCTTATCCGCCTTCTTGCCTTCCCGACTCATTTTCTCACTGTCTGTCACTAAACTGACACACATTTGTGTGCACACATGCACAGGGAGACTCCAAGGGTTAATGTGGACCATTAGAAACCAGAGCAGACTGTAAGTGCTGTAAAGTGGCGCACAGGCAGGCTCGTGGACTGTAAGTGGCTCTCACTTTACATGTGTTTCCCATGACACATGACATTGATATGACTTTCATTAATCAAGCCACTGAAACAAATACTGCTTTTACTATCTGTGATACCTCCCTTAGCGTTTGGATCTTGGAGTGTGGCTCTTTCAGAATGCTGTTAATTAAGGATACCTCATAACCTATTTATTTATATATTACAGTAGATAGTAAAGGCAGGTAGATCATAGTGCCTCTTTTTATCATCTTAAAAGCTAGAGTCAGCCCCTGCACACTGACAAATGCACACACAGCTCCCAGCCTCATCTGTCCCCTTTTTTTGGTCATTTCACCCTCAGGGCAAAGAGCCAGGGTCAGTGTAGTGATATCTAGTTCTTCTCTAAGTCAGCTCAGTAATCCAGCAGCTTCATGAATATTATAATGAACTCATTTCAGAGCTCTTGCTCGTCGATAGTGGTTCACGGACACACATACACATATACGGGAGGACACATTTGTTCTGCCTTGTTAGCACGTCTTCTTCTTTATCTTTCTAGTTTATAAAACCTACGTGGCGAATAAAAAGTATCACCTCCCCTACACCGGATCTCACATGGGCCAGGCGCATGAGGTTATATACACATGCAGGCATATAGTCTAAATAAGTAGAGGGCTAGAAGCATTCACTTTTCAGATTTACCCACATTAGTATGGTCTTGGCCCCGCATGCATAAAACTCAACTGAATCACCCCGTGCGTGTCTGCTGTACAGGAAAGAGAGCGCAAGACAACAGGGGGGAGTGTTTGTCAGGCTTAAATGCTAGTTAGGCCAGCTGAGCTAATTAGCCCAGATTTCCTCGTCCTGATTCAGAGAAGGAAAGCTCTGGATTACTGAGTGTGTATCTCCAAAAATGTGCAAGGCTGTTGAAACTCGAGGGATTTGCAAAAGTCAGCTAATGAGAGCTTCACAATTCACTTCGAGTGTTTTGATTGGTTTCTAATAGTGAGATAACTAGTCACCCCTCACCCACGCTGAGGATGAAAAGAAGCTTAATGGTATGGGACCCAGCAGGAGGTGCCTCTCTCTTTCAGTAACCTGCTACTGTGACCTCTTGGCCTTCTAAACTCTCCCTTTGTGCCTTTAAGCTGCTCCTCATTTGCCATTTGTCCCAGTGACCCCCACCCACCCCCAGATGAATACTCCATCCTGTGACCTCATAAACATTACAGCCATACAATATTTCCATCTCATGACAGACTGAAGGGCGTCGTAGAAAGGTTGAAAAAACGAAACACCCGATTCAAGTAAATCATGTAATACTGTTGACCAGACAAAGCACACGTGAAAAAAGAGGGCAAATATTTTAGCCTGTCAACCTGAAAATGTGAACATCACATCTAGGTCCTGTCCTTGCGTCCTCCTCCTTTTCTCACACCCATCCAGGGTGTGAGGTAATGTGTCATTCTGAGAGCCATCAGTCAGCATAACAAATGTGCACGCACACGCCAAAGTTCTTAGGAGATTCAGATGAATGTTTTTCAAGGGAAAGTGTTGTGTCACCTTCCTCGCTCAGGCCCTTCACAGCCATATATTAGCTTGAGCGCTAAGTAACACAAGGCAAGGCAAGGCAAGTTTATTTGTATAGCACAATTCAACAACAAGGTGATTCAAAGTGCTTTACAGAGACATTAGAAACAAGAACAAATAAAAAGCATGATTTAAAATTGATTAAAACACAGCCAACTTCCGTTCACAGACTAACGCTTCTCTTCAAACCTCAACTTCAGGTGATGGGAAACGAACAGGCTCTGAAAACACGTGAAAAATTCCTGCACGGTGCGGATTAAAATGTCACGTCGTTCTTTTTTTTTTTTCTTTTGCCTCATGTGGGTCTGTTAAAGGGATTAAATCCCTTTTCCTGTTTCACCCCACTTCGATATGTACTGGCAGAGGCCTCTCGTTGAAAGACACCAGAGTGGTCTTTGATCATTTGCTTAAAAAGACCTGCGTCAAACCAATTCCTCTTTCCAACCCCTTTTTTTCTCATTCTCTGCCCGGGTCTTTGGTTTACAGGAAAAGCCAGCTCGGTTAATAATAATGTGTCAACTTAATAGTCAGTGGCTGTTTCAACATGCAGTGCACAACACTTGCTGTGTTGATAAGGTGTCCCTGATGCAGTTACAATTTTTGCTGAGTGTGTGTGCTTTTTTGTAATTTGTTAACTGCTTCCTGCAGCTGCCAGACAGTTCAGTCAGCCAATTACTATCATTAGGGTTCCTCTGTGACTATTTGATCGGAAAGAAGGCTTCTTGGTCTGTCCCCTAATTCTAAACATGCAGATTGTGTTTTCTTCATTTTATTGAAGCACTACCCAAGAATATGATTATTACCCTAACAACAGAAGTTTTTTCGTAATGTTTTTGTAGCACTGCTTTTAGATTTGGGCTTATGAATCTAAACGGATTTACAATCTGCTCATTTGTGTCGGGACATGGCATTATTTCGTGTTTTGAATGCGCCCCACTTTGTTCCCTCTGGTCCTGACGAAGTGAAATAGAAGAGAAGCAGGAGGGGGTGCTGCTGTTATTAGTGTTCTTGTGTTGCCGATATTCATAACAAAGTACCCCGCGTGATGAATGTATATCTGTTTTTCCAGCCCGCGGTTATTTACGAGTCTGGTCTGGAAACTGTGTGAGGTTTTTCACAAATCTATACTGTGCAGGCCTGTTACTTACATGCTGGGAGACCACACACACACGCATGCTGTAGATACACTGTCCAACATGCAGGTGCACATATATATCCAGCTGTTATCACCACCTATATGCTGACTTTTAAATAATGCAATCCCGGGTTTAGTGTGCACAGCCATGTAAGAGCAGTCGACCTCTAGAGTCTCTATAAATTGCTGAATGATCACTGCTTGGCAGACTCTGAGCTCCCTGCACTCTCTTGAACTTCCAAACAAATTTGTTTTATAGCCCAAAATTCACTCCAACGTTGTTCTCCTTAGGGCAGGTTGCCAAAAAAACAAGTACACTTGCAAGTACAGAATGCACCGATAGAACAAATACACACTGATGCGCCTGCATTTGGTTCTTTGCATACAAAGCAGGCATATGCCTGCAGCTTAAAACGTGATTTAGGACACAGGCGTATGCATATCATTTCTTTCTTTAGCACTTTCTTCTCTGGCTCCACCCAGTCTGCGCAGGGACCCAGCTGCAGTATAACATACTGCCTTTGTGTGAGAACAGCTGGCTGCAAAGTCACTTGGACACGGTCTCACACACAGACGCAGTGCTCACGCAGATACGCATGTAGTTTTGCGTGCGAGCAGAGATGAAACGGTCTCTGCTGTTTGGCAAATAATTGGATGCATAAGCTTTTGGGAAGAGAGGGAGTTCGTGGTGATTAAGCTATAAGAGCAACCCCATAACAAATCACCTCTGTGATGACATCAGCATGTTGGCACCTAGACCTGCATACACTGGCGCATTTTGCCTCAAGTGAGCGCCCAGGGAATGAGTAAGTGTTAAGTGCGTCCTGCCAATGGAACAGGCTTGGACTGCTTTGTAGCCAGCTTCACTGTCATAAAAGCAGCATACACTCCACCCATTTCTGCTTCTCTATCTTTCACGACCAGTGCCAAACCAGTTCCCTTCGGTGTTGTTGTGCTCTGGCTTCCCTGCACCAGCTGGACTCTGAAAGACTGTCTGATGAATGCAGTCATTGTTTTTCAGTGGTTTAGGTTTGGTTTTGGGATTGTTTTTTGGAGGGTTTTTTTCCTGTCTGCTCCTAATCTTACTCCAGTCTACATGTTATGTAAACAGTCATACATATGTGCATGGGATGCATTTTTCATGTGCACTGGTATTTGTCTGTACACAAATATAACAGTGGAGTCTGCTATTACTGCCTTCTGGTTCCCTAACATCCCAACACACTTCCTTTTATGCATTTATCCACAGTCTAGCCATTCTGCTTCCTCAATTTTTTAAACTCCTTTCTCCCTATGTCTGTATCCTCCTTCTGAGTTTTCATTCTCTCAACTGATTTGCTATTGATTTTTTTTTTTTTACTTCTCTTCATTCATCTCTTACTTTTTTCTTCTTCTTTTTTTTAACCCTGTCAGCTGTCTCCATCCTTAGCATAGCTTACAGCCATGCTCTGGGTGTGGGAGAGGAAGAGGGTAAGCAAGAGGGAAAGTAGCGGAAGAGGGTGGAGAGGAAGGCGAGGCACATAGTTGTGGCTGGCTAATTGAAAGCCAGCAGTTTGGTCAGTAAAGTCCCAACGTATGGGAGTGGTCAGGAATTTGCTAGCCTGGGTTTTGTGTGGATGTGTGTGTGTGTGTGTAATAAATCCAGAGCACATTTGTGTCAGTATGAAAGTCTGTGGCCATAAAGATTGACAGATTGTGGGTGTTTTTGTGAGTGCCTGCACAATACCATTTCCCTGTTTGTGTGTGTGTTTCAGTCCTGCTGATGCTATTGTTCACAGTTATCATCACCACCTCTTTTAAATCTGCCTCTTTCCCTTTTCTGCTAACCTTTTTTTCTTTTTCCAGTCAGCTGTGGTGTTCGTTCACAAAGAGTTAAGAGTCAGCAAAGAAAGGAAAGGTGGTATGGTTCAGTGGTCTTAAGAGAAATCATTCTTTGTACTGGTGAAGGATACTCGTTCCATCCCAGTTTACACAATCGCCTTTGTGTACTCTTATCCCCTTACAGGGTGAGGCGAGCAGGAGGACAATATTTACTGCTGGTATCCTCGTTGATTTCTGTGGTATATACTACATGTTTCAGACATCCCACGCTTCACTGTGAACATGCTAGGGATGCAGTAATCTAACAAGACTACAGGGTCCACATTACAGCCACGCTGGCAGCTCTGTGAGTCTGCACGTGGGCAGAGCGGTCACTGAATATTAGCATTAGCGCTCTAACACACTGACAGTTAGATATGCTCAATATATGTGCATAGCGTTTTAGCATAATTAAGCAGAGGGATTCATGCTGTTACCTGTGAAAATTCTTCCCGACCTAGTATTAACTGTTCATCCTGCCCTGCGTGACTTTCACCCACAGGCTGTTTGAATTATTATGTAATAACCCTAACCCCTAGGTCTAATCCCACGCTTTAACTACGACCGTCTGGCCTGTGTAGAGATAGAGGTTAGAGGTCAAGGGTCAGCGATCTGAACAGGAAAGGCTATTCACGCAGAACAGCACATCGTAAACAAACCATTACACACCATCTGCAGGGGCGTCAAATCCCGGAGCAGCGCGTGTGTCTTTGCTTGTTTGTGTAGGTGTGCATGTTGGTGTCTCTGTGATCACACCCACAGACACGCAAGTGAGGATCAACACAGCCAGACGGGGACAGAGAGGTGACAGAAAGTGACCATCTGGTAGCCAGTGAGGCATCAAATTACCTTCTGAAAGGTTACATTAGCATTATGCATATACTGTGTGTGCCATAATGACACTTTTAAATAGTTCCATTATCGAACAATTATCTGCAACCCAGCAGAGTTACAATGTGAGGAAAAACAATTTGTGGTTTAAATGAAATATTTAGACAGGAAGGACGGCCATGAAATTTTCCACAGATGATTTGATGAACCCTGTAAACATCACTGATAACCAAATCTATCTACAAAGGGCTAGCAGCAGGTCACACTTTACTCTTACCTTTATTAAATGTCTTATCATCTGGAGGACAGATTAGCACATTCATGATGAATCCTGTTGTTTTGAACATGGAGTGTTTTCCTCTAATACCGCAATCAGATTGATTTCTGTGGTTTTGAGAAAAATGTGTCACCCACTAGAGCCAGCAGCTTTGTGTGGCTGGATACATAATTCTGGTGCGCATATTTATGTCTCCCTTGGGGTAATTTTTAATCACTCTGGTGATTCCCTTGATGTTTTGTCTGGTGTATAACAAGTAAAAATTCCTATTTATGTACTCAGGTTGACTAAATGCTACAACACTAAATGATTTCCCATCTGTTTCAGCTTTGCTTTGCATCAGGCTCTTTGTCTTTTCCTCTCCGCACATCAGCAAATATGAGCGTCTTAAACTGAGATGCATTACACAGCAAACTTTATGCTTTCTTAGGGTTGGCATGCTGGTAGCATTTAGCCCCGAGCACCACTAAACCTCACAGAGCTTCTAACATTGTTGCTACACATACCTTTACAACATCTAAATGGCCAACCTCTTAATTATGCGATTTTCTTCCTTTAACCATTAAGCTTTGAAAAGACTCTCATGTCTTCATTCATGTTTGTTCTTTTTTCCCTCTTCACCCCTGCTCATTCACAGAGCTTTCTGCTTAATTACATCTACAGCAGAGTTGTTATATAAACAAGCACCTTTTTCCTCTTGCCAAATCTTTGTCTCTTTAGCTGCCACTTTTGTTTTCCATCAACCCTTCAGTTTTTCATCATCTTCCTCACCGGGATCCTTTGTACCTAACCTTTTAAAAATATAATCACATTTTTTGTTACTTTTCTCAATTCTTGCAGTTCCCCTTCAAAGTTTCCTCTCCTCTCGTCCTCCACCCACACCTTTCACCCTGTCAACACATATCTCCTCCTTTTGTCTCTGTTCCTCTTTTCTGCTGTTTTCCTCAAGATTCTCCCTGTTTCCTCTGACGGCTCCGCTTCCCGTCTGTGTCTTTGCTTGATGCTCAGCATGCCCTGCATCCCTGTCGCCTAACCACCCTTCCTTCATCTTCGTTCTTTCTTCTGTCCGTCCTGCCATCATCACAGGCAGTCAGAAATGCCCACTGGTCTAACACCTGCCGCTCTGAACACACAGCGCATGTGAGCTTACGAGGTTGTGTTTGTCCACGCCTCTGAGTATTTATGAAAGATCATGAAAAGAAAATGTCGATTCGTTATGGCATGTGTGTATGCCTGTGTTGTTAAGTGTTGAACTCAGTCTGTTTTTTTGTACCCTACTGGCCTGACGTAGAGCCAGACTTCTGGATTAGACGTGGATCTAGGCTGCTTGAATTCTATTCTGAGATCCCCAGAAGGAAAAGCCTGTTAAATTAGCAGCTATAAATACAGGACTTCCTCCCAGCAGGTCACTCTAAGACCTACTGCACCGACATGGACAATTTCTTTGCTCCCTATGCATGTACAGAACTGAACACCCCCCCCCCCCCCCAAAAGCATGTTTACACTGAGTAGGAGATGCTCTGTATCTCATTGTACAACTGTATAGTGACAATAAAGGCATTCTATTCTATTCTATGTGTGAGTGTGTGTCTTTATGGGAGTGTATGCATTCTTGAGAGCTGTCCAGGCAAGCTTACGTCTAGTGCTGCATGTGTGGTTTGTGGCATTACTGCTAACAAGGACACTGGCCTTTCACTCTTTAAGAGTCACTCCAAATTTCTTTTTTCCTTTTTTTTGCTTTACCCATATAACATAAAAAAGATGCAGTAATTTTATCACTAACTTACTCATTGCCTGCATTCACATATAACCTGTAACCTATGATAAATAAGTGAAATGTCTACATTAGGCATCTCAAGCATCAAGAACACTTGGTATCATGGAAAGTTTGGCATAAAATGTCACATTTTACTGCAAATTCTTTTGTTTTTCACATGCATTTTAATGCCAAGTATAGTATTGTGCAAATGTCTTGAGCCACTCCCTTTTTAAAGTGGTCCTGGGCAATAGTTCCTTCAGCTATTTGTTTATTTTCAATCAATTTTCAATGTTAATATTTTGTTATATCTCTTCATGGGACAACACTGAAGATATGTAAAGTAGTCAGTGTACAGCTTGTATAACAGTGTAAATTTGCTGTCCCCTCTAAATAACTCAACACGCAGCCGTTATTGCCTAAACCGCTGCAAAGTAAATGCTCATGAAACAGTGCTTGACCTTGAAAATTAAAATTTCCTCTTGTACCTCATAGTCATCCAGTTGATAACTGTTATGTTTATACTGTTGTTATAATTTGATCACCTTGATTTTTCAAGAGTGCTGTAATTGTTTTTGGGGCAGTAAAAGCGTTCATTTAATGATGGAGGCTATTTGTTTAGCCACGTTGTGTTTAACAGCTGCAGTGTAGATTGTGCATGACTCTAGAGTGATCATTATCTCACTGCTGTGCCTGATAGTTCTTCTGTTAGAGTGTTTCTGTGGAGAAATCTCACATTCATCCCTTTTTAATGTGATATCCTGTTACTGTAGCAAGTAAGGAGAAAGTACTGCTGGAGCGCTTATGACAGACAGTGTTTTTGGTGGTTTCTTCTAGGCAAGGAGTTATTTAATTCATGTATGATTTATAATTTCTAGTATAGCTTTCACCACCATGCAGAAACAATGTGGTCATATCCTAAGAAGCATTTCTTTCAGTGCAGCGGTTAATCACACAAAACCTCAGGTTGTAGTGCAGTCCAGCGAGAATCTGCGTCCAAATGTAAACTTTCCCATTGAAATCAAATTCATTCCCCTCCTGCTGGCTCTCTGCTGAACAAAAGTGACTTATTCTTAAAGAGAGAAAGAGAGAGAGAGAGCCAGGTAGAAAGGAGAAAGAGCATGTGGAGGACAAGAAAGAAAAGCCGATTGAGGACGGTGGAGTGGAACGGATGGGGTCTAAGAGGAGGTGAATTATAAAAGCTTAAATGAAAAGAATAAAAAATTCATAGGAATCAGACAGAGAGAGAAGATAAATGAGTAATATTGGAGTAGCGGAGAAAGGACGAGGCATTTATCAGGCAGAGAGCGCTCGGAGCATTAGAGGTTATATTTGAGGACAGCGGATTCTTGTTAATGTATCGCCGGAGATGGCGAGCAGACACGCTCTCACACATGTGCTTCAGCAGTCAGGGAGAGGTTGAACACCATCTGCTCAACAATAAAAAAAATAATAATAATAATGATAATAACAGATTGTTTTCAGTTTAAAGATAACCTTACTGTTCTATACTTCTTAACTGGAATTTACACAAATGCTTTTGCAGGCCGGGTGGATTAGCATGAACCCTTAAGCTTAGTCAAACTTTTCTTTTCCTTGAGCTTCGTTTGAATCCTGCGTTTATTTTTGTGTTTGTGAATACTTGTGAGTACTGTATATCTACATTGTGTTTTCATTTCTGAGCAAAGTTAAAGTTTGGGGGTTTATTTTGTTTTCGTTTTTTTACTACACCCATGTGACAGGTTTCTTAAAGCACATTGGCTAGATTTAGTTTGATAGCGCAGTGCTGTTTTTTCTTTAGGAAATCTGTTTGAAATCAGTTTAAAATTGCAAAGTACGCATGTGCACATTTGAGTATCTGGGGGTATCTTCGGGACACAGACTTTCAGCATTTGACGGCTTCATTCTTTATCTCCCAACTTGAGAGTTACCGCTCCGTCTGTGTGAGTGTATGCCAAGTGACTTTGCACTAAATGATTCAACATGGACGTGTCTGCTCAGCAGGGGTGTGGGCTCATTGTTAAGAGGGCTAAAGGCCATGCACACACATACACAAACTAATGCAAACAGACTCTTTGCTTGAAGTTGTCATTTCTAACCCTTTTTGTGCCTTTATTTCTCCCAAAACATCATTTTTTAAAATGTCTTATCAGTGAGAAGTGAATCTATTGTGTACCTCACTTTCAAATGGGTCTTCATTACTCATAAATGCCTGTTGTCCCGCTCTCGTCTTTGCAGGACAGCGACATTCAGAAGAAGATTGATCATGAGATCCGAATGCGTGATGGAGCCTGCAAGCTGCTGGCTGCCTGCTCCCAAAAAGACCAGGCTTTGGAAGCGGCAAAGAGTCTACAGACATGCAGCACCCGTATCATGGCCTACATGTCAGAACTGCAGAGGATGAAGGAGGCTCAGGTCATGCAGAAAGTCACACGCAGATCATCAGATGCAGGGCCGATGGGCGACAGGCTCCCATGTAAAGGAAAAGTCGCCATCTCAGGTGAGAAATAGACAAAAGCGTTTATTTCTGAGAGAAAAGTGATAGGAGAAGGTTCAGGGCGGAAATTTTCCCAGCATTTTGGAAGATTTTGAGAAAGCTTTTAAAGTTATTTAATCATTTAAATGTGGCACTGTTGTTGCCAAGAGACTGTGACCAGCAGTAAAAGGAGGAAATGGATCAAATTTAAGCTTCCTCTTATTACTGTAATTTAATGCTGAGCTGCTCTCATCAGCCTTTAATAGCGGATGTTTCATTTTTAAATTACTTTGTACTTTCTGACTTGCTGCTGTCCACCACATTGATGAAAGCTCACTCTGGAGATCAAGACAGTCAGATCAAATTTTACTGTCATCTTGTCTACTTGTAGAATGCAATGTAAGTAAACAAAGACATTTTGAAAAGCATTATTGTAATGATTTACACATTCACCCAGCAAGCGAATGATCCGTGGTTCGGTCACGGGATGTGGCACAAATGCCTTTGCAGTTGCATCAGGAAGGGTAAAAATCTGCCAAATTAAGCATGCGGTGCTACTTGCTATGGTGACGCTTTGTGAATAAGGGAGCAGCCAAAAGAAGCTTATTGAGATTCTTAAGAATAAAAATCCTCCATATTTTTACTCTTAAACTCTGTGACAATAAATTGCATTATTCCCAGTAAACCGGGTCTTCATGCAGCCCCTCGGTTCATCAGTTCAGTTCTGTCTGGAACAAGTTATTTTAGCTCCTGTCGCTTTAAGGCTCCCTGCCATAAAATTCCACATTATTCCAACTGGCAGTCCCTCATAAATTGAAGATTTGAACAGCAGGCGAACTTTCTGTGCACGTTTGGAGCTGTGAGATGACCGCATTAGCGACATCCTCTTTCTTTTAATTCATTTAGACCCAAAAACTTGTCTGAAGCTGAGCGCTTAGTGCAACCTGAAGTTTGCACTAGTGATTGGTGCCTTGTTTGCGACTTGGTTAATATGAGCATCCGTTGTTATTGCAGGATATTTACAGTCATGTGGCAAAGAAACTCCCATGATTCAGTAGCTTGTGGAATCACTTTTAGCAATCCTATTCTGTGTTATACAGCTATGTGTTTTTCTCCTGACAACACTTCCAAATGAGCTATACCTGTTCAGTCTTTCTCAAATTTTAAGGTTATGAACTTTGACATTTAAGATGTTAACTGTGGCCTGTAGAGTCTGAGATGCAGCTCTTAGGTATTTTCCAGTTTCTGTCATCATTGCATACTCTGACCTTGGGGTGAATTTGCTGGGACGTGCAGTCCTGGGAAGACAGTGGTTGTGTGTTAGCACACACCTGAAGGCTCCAGACCTGCAAACTGTCTAAACTTCTGTTTTCATAGAGGCATCTACACTTGCTGATGGTTAACTAATCAAGTGCATTTGATTAGTAGCACCTGACTGCTACTTATCCTCCTAATTCCTATGACAGCAGTAAGGCTATACTTTATTTTTCACGGGACTATTGAGGGTCCTGTGAAAGCTTTCTTTTTCACATGACTATAAAGAAAGGCACAATTGGTCCTCTGTTGTCTAATCTTCAGCCTGTTGTCTTTACAGATCTTCGGATCCCTCTCATGTGGAAAGACACGGAGTACTTCAAGAACAAAGGAGGTGAGAAGTCGTGTGTGTGTGTGTGTGTGTGTGAAGAAAGTCATTGATGACTTATGAATGATTTATACTTCCAGTATTTATTAATAATCAGCTTCTGTGGAAAGTAGCCCTCGGTTGCTTCCGCGGTTGTATCTGAAATCCTTGAAATAATGGGGCGGGGAGGTGTGAGATTCATTGAGACTCTAGAATGAAAATGACCTTTTATTTCTCGCTTCCGGGTGAAAACGCTTACATGGACGGATTGCGGTGTGACATTTTCTCTGCTCTGTACCCATTTTTACACCCCAGACTCCAGACAGTGTGGCAAAAATCCATCTGTACAAAGTTGCCCTTTCTCACATCCAGCACACAACAGGAGGCTCTGTGTCAGATGAATTCTCAGCACTAGAAATATGCTATTTGCTGCTTTACTCAGTGGGTTGGGTATGGACCACACACTCGCTCACTGTGATTTCTCTAGTCAGTGATCTACCCAGTTCTCACATGGGCTCAATCAGACATTAATTACTAGACTACTTACTGGGGGAGTTCACACAGTGAAGGCTGTTTAATTTCCAATTCAACTGATTCATTTAATATTGCCTAGAAACATTCAGGGGTGCAATGCATGTGCAAAAACGACTTTAGTCGCAGCTGTTAGAAATGATCTTCACAGTCATTGGGAGCTTTTTTGTTTTTTTAGCTTTATCTCTCTACTTTACTCCTGGAAGCACAACTTGACCCACTGTCCTGTCTGGATTGCTTTGCCTGCTGGCTATTACAAAGAATCACGAAGGCAATGAAGCGCTTCATTCTTAGTAGTGATGGGAGAGCTGTAAGCCAAAAACAAATAAAATCTGTGGTGCGTTTAAGGATCCACTCTAGTTTTCTGTCTTATGGAATATTCCTGTGAACCTGCTCGTATTAAATTGTCTTTGTGATAAAATTCAATAGAGCGCTGAGAATCTAACAATGGAATTTTTTTTATATTGGCCATTTTCTATCCCACCTGCTCTAGATAAATTTAATGTATGTTAACCTCCATACTGTCATTATAATAGTCTCAGTGCTCAGCCTCTCCCTTGGCAACTCGAATGAATTAATCTGCGTGACCTGTGCATGGAAATGAACTCTTGAGACAGGTAGTAGTCTCTTAACAAAGCTTAATGAGGCTGTAAGTCAAGGTCATTAAGCACACAGAGACATAAACTGAGGCAAAGTGTGTTCCTTTCTCATTTGTCCAGTCAGATTTTAGTGAGGAGTGTTGATTTCATACTTGGAATAGTAATTGCGCAATGAAGTGTGGGACATTAGGTGTCAATGTGCCGTTTACATGGAAGCGCGAGTAGAACTTACCAGTGCCAGTTATAAAGTGTTTTATGAGGAAGAAGTACAAGATTATCCCCAATATGAGGTTGTGGGGTGAAGGTGCGATCATAGGGTTCTGGGAATCTTGGGAAATTCAAATTTTCCAATCTTTTCTTTAATGTCAAGTCCTTGCTCACCTCTAGACCAATTTCAGTGCTGCTGCTATTTTTAAATTGTTTCGTGTAAGCTCGTTTTGTTCCCAGAGGCACTGGTGCCTCTTCGGTGCTCACTGGATCTCCTCTAGTGTGTAAGAGCGGCAACCCATCCACTTTTATTTTTGAAACGTGGACATCGCTCAGACGTCTCAATGGACACAGCCCTTAGGAATTTGACAAAAAAAACCCACTCATGTGCTACTCTTGAAATAATTCGGCACTTCTTTTCTTACAGAAAACTACTGTTTAGTCTCGCTGACCTTAGGCGATCATTCAAAACAACAAACTGTTCCGTCTCAAAATAGCGGCAACACTGAAATCAGTATATCAGTGTACAAGAAGGTGACCTTTAAGTGGAGATTGGTCAAATTTTGATTTTTATGGGTAGATTCCTGGAACTTTCTAATCAAACTGCTCGAGAAGAAGAGATTAGGCCTGTCTGCCCCGACTCTGTCTGCTCCATCTGTTGTAGTTTCTTTCATAATTTCTCACTGGTGTTATGGAAATGATGGTTTTCTTAGACACAAAGATTTCAGGGTTTATCTATAATCACAGTGAAACCTTCCCTAAAATATAATCTTCACATACACAAAGATTCCTGTAGTTTAGTTTCAAAATACTGTTCACTATTTCCCATGAATTCTTAGCACAGCTGACCATTAAACTGAAACCAACAGTTTAATGTTTGCTGCATTGCCATTTTGGCTCTGATTTTTAAAGTGATGCAAGTAAATGAAAGCTGCTGAAGTGTTTCAAAAATGCACTGTTATGTAGAAGTGTTTCCTCTTCTTCTCTTCTGACTTTCTACATTTTCATTCGTAGAGCTTCATCGATGTGCGGTGTTCTGCCTGTTGCAGCTGGGAGAAGAAATCTTTGATACAGACATGGTGATAGTAGACCGGACACTCACCGATATTTGCTTTGACAACACTATCGTATTGTAAGTCACCTGTCAGTCCTATAACCGAACAGCCATATAATCTGTGACCATCACAGAAGACTGTAGTAAAACCAGTAGTTTAATATTGTATCAATATGGTTTTGTAATGTTGTACATCCAAAGTTGAACAATTAGTAAATGCACTGTTTGATACACTGTAAGTACCAATGAGAGGGCGATCTATAACACCTGATTGTTAAGCCAATTTTATGTTCGGTATTTAGAATTCAAATAAATTTAGTTGGCAAGTAACTGAAAGTGCAATACAGTACAAACTACAATCGTTTTGCCAGTTCAGTTTTATTTATGTAGTGTCAAATCACAATAACAGTTGCTTCATATTGTAGGATTATCCTACAATACCCTAGAGACCTAAAGACCCTACAATAATACAGAGAAAACCCCAATAATCAGATCTCCCCCTACGAGCAAGCACTTGGCAACGGTGGGAAGGAAAAACTGCCTTTTAACATGAAGAAACCTCCAGCAGAACCAGGCTCATGAATACTGTACAACATTTTTGCCCAAAATATTATACAAGAGAGGTATAAAAGAGCACACATGAAGCACATAGGTATGTGAAAGTAAGCACTGTACTCGAGTGGATGCACTTAGTTACTCTTTTAAAATGACCCTTAAAGAGATGGTGATGATGAGCATTTTCTCTTGCAGTAGTGAAGCCAGCCCAGGTTTCGAGCTACGGGTTGAGTTGTATAGCTGCTGCTCAGAGGATGACTATTCTGCAGGCAGCACACCAAGGAAACTGGCCAGCAAGCTGAGCTCTTCACTGGGTCGATCAGCTGGGAAGAAACTCCGGGCAGCCATGGAGCCTGGACCGTGTAGTCCCGTAAGCAACGGAGGGGGAGCCCCTCTCCTGCTGCCAGTTCCCTCTGTACCGTAAGTTTAGCTTCATATAATATCTATAGTTTTTATACAAAAACAGAAAATGGATTGGAAATAACTTGTAATTTCAGAGAGCAGATATTTATTGAGACCATCGCTCACTGCAAACATGCATACTCAAACACCAAATTAAATTCTTCTCTTCACTCTTGTGTGTTGACAGGGGCCCGAAGTACCACCTCTTAGCCCACACCACACTGTCACTGTCACACGTCCAGGACAGCTTTCGCACGCATGACCTCATCATTTCAGGCAACGGTGAGTGGCAGCCACCATCAATCTGTGTCCTCGCCATCTTTCTGCTTCCTCTGCCAAATCGGCCATCTGTCTATTTTTCGTCTTTCTCGTCACCGCCTCACTTCTTCGCCCGGCATTCTGATCATTTCTTTTACACCAGCATATGGCGCAGCTATGCCTCCTCCTCTTTTCCTCCTCTGTCCTCCCACTTTCTCTGACAGGCAGCCATTGTCAAGGTCACAGTAATAAAGGCTGCGCTAGTGAGGTGACTGCTGTGTAAAGCTGTAATGATGCTGGATAACAAGGGTCCAGACCCTAACACAGACAGGCCTCTAGTGTTTTATTCATTGGCCCTGCAGCCTGCTGTAAAGTTTCACTGCCAAACTGCATGACACTCCCTGCAGCTGCCATCCTTTTATACCCCAGTGTGTGCTAAAGGGGGGACGGTGTGACGTGAGGATGCAGTGTGTGTCGGTTTGTGTGTGTGGATGCATGTTTCTGTGTGGAATTTTAATGGCATGGGAATATTTTTATTTATTTATAAGTGTTTATTTTTTCCCCATCCATCTATTCCCTCCCTGCAGAAGAGTGTTCGTACTGGCTGCCACTCTATGGTAGTATGTGTTGCCGCCTCGCAGCTCAGCCTCACTGTATGACCCAACAGATGATGAGCGGGTGCTTGAAAGTTAAGGTAAGCTGGCAAGCCTGCAAATGTGCGTTGCTGCAAACTATTCCTCCAGGGGTTGTGCTAGATTTTTTGGCATATATCCACACTTTTTATTCTTTTTCTCCCCTACCACATTCCTGTTCTCTCAATCTCATGTTGTCGTCTCTCTTTGTGTGTGTATTTTTTGCTCCTTTTTTCCATTTTTTCTTTACCTAGCAGCAGTGTGGAGGTGACCCTCAGAGTTGGACAAAAGTTCACGCCGTTCTCAAAGGAACAAACCTTTTCTGCTACTACCGGCAAGAAGATGTGGAGGCTAACGTTGAGCCAGCTTTCACTATTGGCATCAACAAGGTCAGCAAAGAAATCTGAAAGGCAGTATATTATCTCTTTGAGCTCGATCCAGCCTTAGAGAAGCAGTAGCTGCATATTTTTGGTAACACCTTAGGCATCAGAATAGATGGTAAGAAAACAAGCTTGTGGATTACCACACGTTTAAATAACAAGCTCACTGGTAGACTCTGAGCCTAAAGAGAAAATTTAGCTCTTTTCTTTGCAGCGGTTCTCAAGGTTTATTTTAAAAAGCCACCTAGAGCTGTCAGAATCGAGCTCCATTGAGTTCATGAGTACCAAACTGCGGTTGTTACCTTTTGAGGTGTGACTATAGAAACGTTCATCAGGCCTGTAAAGGCACATTTCTACTGCTCAAAGCTTTGTATACACAGGAAGACCCCTCTATCCAATTGGAAGTCATAATTCTCTCCTGCCATCATTTTTCCCTGCATCAAATAAAGATCAGTCAGCTGGCCAGTCACGCTCTGAATCATCTCATTTCCTGTGTCTTTAAGAGTCGATTCCTAGACTGCTTCACAATCTTTCTGTAGTGACGCACTCGGTCTTTTGTGTCCTCTGACCTTGAGCATGCTGATAACCTAAAGCCAAGTCAATCAGATCAGGTCTGTATAATCTTTTGTGCGGCTCACATTAGAGGAGACAGAAAGAGGGAGCGCAGCATGGCAAAGGCGTGAACAGGACAACACTGCCATCTAGTGGTCATAGTCATACCTAGCCATATTTAGAGTACAGCAAGTTATGGGAATTGGGAGTCAGAATCCTTTTGTTGGATAATTGCTGGAGGGAAATGGTTTGGAAGAGCACTAATTGGTGACTTTATTAATGAAGGCTTATTTTCAGTGGAGACTTATTCATTGAACCACACTGTACTTCCATTCGTTCCCTGTTGTAGACATTTTTGCGGTAGATGATTGTATTCTTTGCCACTCCTGTGTTTCAGGAGACCAGAATACGTGCATCAGAGAAAGACCCTCTCAGTAAAGTTCAGAATATCTGCATCAGCAACCATTACGGAGGGGAGGAGGTTACGCACACTGTGACCACAGACAGCCGCGAGGAGACACACCGCTGGATGGAAGCCTTTTGGCAACATTTCTACGATATGAGTAGGTCCTTATGTGTCATTTAAACCCGCAACATGTGGTCGTTTAACATATGTTTTAAAGGACAGCATATAGTGCCGTATATTCTCCATCTGCTGCTTGATTTGTTGATGGTGACGTTTGCCTCCAATGTACAGGCCAGTGGAAACAATGCTGTGATGACTTAATGAAAATTGAACTTCCATCGCCGCGAAAACCAGCTCCTATCACACCGAAACAAGGCTCTTTGTATCATGAAATGGGTAAGAATTCTCCTTGTGTCAAGGTGTTTTTTGGTCACTTATAACCTAATGTGAAAAATAAAGCACTGTGCCTGCATTGCATGTGGCTGTGTTGAATTTCTGTTTCTTGAGTGCACGTGCATCAAAGATGCTGTCAATTACGTTTTCCTATCCGATTTCTCAAACTCACTCTCTGCTTCACTTCTCTGTGCTCTAAATAGAAGGGTTCTTATCTCTGACGTGCTGACTAACTTGTCTTCTGTTTCTCTATTCCTCTTTTTCCTTTTCACGTTCCTTTGTATGTCATATCTATCCTTCCTCGCCATTTCCTGTTCCCCATTTCCCTTATTTCCGTGTGAAATAACGTAAAATTAATTTCATCACGCTTTTCATAAACTTTCACCGTTCATTGTAATGGTTGAATTATCTTGATGCATGAATGAAATCTTTCTTTGTTTTCCCATCACTCCTGTTTGAATGAGCGTGTATCCTTTTCCTTTTTTTGTCATGTCCATTAAAATTGCCAAACTACCAACTTTTCCCTCATCCCCGTCTCTGCTCTATCCCAACTCTCTCACCAACTTCCCTGTTGATTTTCCTAACCCTGGCAGCTCCTCTTGCCACACCCTCCTGTGAGGGTCTTCTGCTGCAGGATAACGCTGTGTCTGCTGAGATTCGTGCTCTGCTCTCATCCTATTACAACGACAGGTGAAGTAACAGGACTAGGACTCAACATGAATTGGTTTGTGGTAAATGTTGCAATCCCAAGAAGCTGGAGTCTGCATTCTGAATAGAATTATGCAGTATTGTAATCTGCATGAATTGGAAAGATGTCATGAATACACTCAAAATGTTAAAAATATCCTACAGTAATTGCTATCTTTAGCACTTGTTCTAAAGAAAAAACCCTGCAATTTAGATTTAATCCCAGGAAAAACTGATCAGTCTGTAAAACTGGTCTCAGGTTTACTCCATGGCGGCATACTAATAAGATTTGCCGCTTTTCTCTTGCAGTTATTGAGTCATCTGATGACCTCAGCAGCAACGTGTCAGACATCCTGGCTCGGAGAATGCAGGAGCTGGAGCTCCGTAGCCAGCTAGGCACCTCTCCCACCTGGATGTCTGCGTTTGAGGAGAGCAATGCCAGATGTACTGGCCGCTCTCGTCACTGTACTCGCATGTCTGGCCACAGCCCCTGCACCCCTCATCGACTGCCTCGGAGTCCTGTGAGTCCTCACCGCTGCCCACAGCTCGGCCTGCTGTCTTCAGACGCAAGTCTGACCTCAGATAGCGACAGCCACTGTAGCACCAGTCCCTGCTCTCACCACCACGGCTGGCCTGAACCTACTTCCAGCTACTCTCTTTTGTCATCTTCCCCCTCGCGTCTGAGGCCACGCACTCTTTCTTTGGATGCTAAGCTCAGCACCCTTCGAGGGAGAGGGTACGGAGGTGGAGGGACCTTCCAGTGTTCCTGCCAGCCGCCTCCCTCGTCCCTGCTTGCTCCTCTCCCCATCTCCAGTCGCTCCCCCCGGTCAAAGCACAGCACACAAACCACGCTATCCTGCTCCAGCTCCACCTCAAGCAACAGCTCCAGCAACAGTGAGGGCAGCCACAGCCCAGAGTCATCAGAGGGAGGCCCCTTCTCTAGGCCCTCCCCAGCTCGACGCAGCCTAAGAAACCTCAGGGCCAGACTTGATCCTCGCAACTGGCTCCAGAGTCAGGTGTAAACTTCATTTCTGACAGTGGTTTTTTTGGGGTTTTTTGCTTGCCTAAAGGCAACAGTGCTTATTAAACCATGGTTTAATTAGCTTAACACACGTGAACCAAACTCAGGCAATCTGCGATGCCACATGCACAGCCCTGAGAAGGATGCCTCCAGCCTGCCTCTTGGTGGAGGACGAGCCATGGAAGACCCTTCTTGGGCGAACTGGAATGTCTTCTAACACAAAAGACATGTGACAATCACTGCAGGAGTCTCTGACATTTGCTTGGTTGCCACAGTGTTTCAAAACAGTCCAAAAGTATTTGGGAGGTACTCTGCTTGCTTTGAGAATTGATGGTAATGCTGCTTGGAAGAAGTTGATGCTAACAGATAAGGGCATGCTCAAATTCATGCCACACTAGGTCTACTTTCTGTCTTTGAAAATCTGATTTTGAAACTGGAAAAAATAAAAACAAAGTAAAAAAAAAACACACACATTTTGAGTGGCCAGTGATCCTGGCCACTCAAACATGTCTGTTAATGCACTAGTCGTATTTTGACTGGATGTTTCCTGTTATGTTCAAAAAGTTTGCAGTGTTTGCAGTATAGAAGCCAGTTAGCATGAGGTAATATGAACACACCAGTCAAGATTTTTCCAATATTAGAGACTGCTATGTGTAGAGGTAAGGGTTATTTGTCGCCTGTACTGTGATACTTGTTTCAGTCTACTTATTATTCATGCTATTTGTGGGGTCTCCCAGAACGACTATGCACCATTTTTGTTTTCATGCATGTTTTGACTTGCAGTTAAAATATTTCTTCGTCAGATCATTTCAAATGATTCTGCAAGTGCTCATACTTACTGTACTAGTTACGACTGTGATCTCTTCAGGGTAAAAAATCTGTGCTCTCCTCTTATCTGCACACTATTGACAGGCTGCCATCAGACTAAGTAATAGATTTGTAATAGATAGTATTACATCACACAGTGCAACTCCTAAGCAAACTGATTTTAACCAAAGCTCAATTATTATTGAAAACCCAAGCCATACTAATCTGCAGCATTGTTTGTTTTCAGTTTCCAATCCTGCCGTCCAGCGATTTATTATCACGCAACAAAGAAAGAAAACTGATTTAATCTTGGCGAAATTCTAAAAAAAACATTCTAAAAAAAAAAAAAGTGTGCTTACATGAACTCTAGTCAGTCACCTTTTTAATGATTTCTTAACACTGCCGCCAACTTCTTGTTACATTTTTGCTAGTTAGACAGTCAGTGCAGTTTCTTCTTCTTACAGAAAACCTTATAGGAGGGTTGGTGTTGTCAGTGCAGTAAATCTTTGCCTCTTTTTTTCCCCGTTTCCGTGTTTATTGTGGACTCTGGAAGCCGTTGCCCTCTTGGGGACTCAGAACTCGAATCATTTTTACTAAGATCTGTCGTACGCTGAACGACAGCATTTGTTACTGTAAATTAATTTTTATAAGTTAACAAATAAACCTCCTGTATTTGGTTTTTTTTTTTGTTACATTACTGAATTTGTTATAAATGCAGCTGTGTTGATATTTGATGATCATAATATTAGATAACGTGCAGATCTTTTAACTGTCACAGATAACATTGAATGTTATAACCTTGGCGGAGTTTCCCGTGTTGGCAGGCTTCGTGTTCTGCATGTATGCCATCCTCGGAGGTGAACTGAAAACGAGAGATGTGGAAATCTCGTGTTTAAATAATATAACATTAAATAAATGTTTTATGAATTAAAAATTGTCTTTTCTTATGTATCCAAATTAACATGTTCTGTGTATATTTTTATGGTGAAATTCTTTAGTAATGCACTGAACTTAAAAATAAAATCTGATATTTCTGTTAGAAGGTTAAATCACGCTACTTTTCTTAATTTTGTACACTAAAAGCCCCCCAAATTAAACCCTTTCCATGCATTGAGAGAGGTTTCCATCAGATCAGAAAATGACTTTAAGTTCTCTATCCTTTGAACATGTGTTGGATCATATTCCATCCACTTCTGTTCTGCCCCTTTTTCCCTCTCTTGCAACAAATCCCATTTGAGTTCCCCCTGGAGAAGCAAATCCACTTAGAAGCCGCCGCAATCTGTGCTGCAAAAGACTCAAAAAGTAGGTAGAACAGAGACTTTTATTGTCTATGTTTCGATAGCAAAGCCGCAGATTAGTCAATAGTACAAAGCACAATTACAAACATCGGAGGTAGTCGACACTGAGTCTTCACTGAGCATTGTAATATGCATAGAGAACACTATGGCCATAATGACTTTGTTTCAAATGTCTCAGAGGAAAACCCAAAGCGCCCTGTTCTGTTTGTAGTGCAGAGTTGTGCTATTGTTGTGCTATTGTAACTTCACGTATGCTTAAAGTATAAAAATCAAACACTGAATTATATTAACACCGACATATACATATTCATCAGCATATAAGACCAGTAAATATTTTTATAATAGGCTTCATATGGTGCTGATTATTCACTTCTGTAACCCAGTAGGGACATTTCACACAAAGTTTGGCAATTACTTGATTTTCAGCTGGATTACATAAGTAAATGGACAGCATTACGTTAAGTTGCAGATAAAACAGAGGTAACCCCGCCCCCAGTCTTCCATGTCCTCCATACTAAAACATCTCTCTTTGTGCACTTGCTTCCTGCAGCTCAATGACCCACTCTCATTAGCAGGCACACCGTGGGTTGCACACCCGCAGAGCCACCCCAGCCAGACTCCTCCAGGCAAACGTGGAGAACTTTGCAGGGCATGTTTCAGCCCTGCTGATGTACGTGGAGGCAAGCCGATGGAGCCGCTTCGCACCGAATGCGTTGTAGTGCCCTGGGAGGACTTGGTCGACCTGTTAAATCAATTTTAAAGCCAATAAACATGTATTTTATTTAACAAATAATGTTTAGTACATGTTAAATTATATTGTTTTAAGTATTAGCACAGAAAACACAGCTTGTATATGTAGGCTAATAGATACTGGTATGCCAAATTTCAGACATTTTCATTATAAATCTATGAAATGTTGATATACGGTGCTTTGGGATAAATACCCCTGGAAAAAAAGTGGAACTGTGTACTGAAATTGTGAGGCTGCTCTCTAGTGGGCCTTAGAGTTACCTGTTCGCTGTCCACCAGCCCAACCAGGCGCTCACAGCTGCTTATGTAGTCACTGACATGGCTGTAGGGCAGCCAGTCAATCATTGCGCCGTCATACACAACGTCGCCACTGAAAAGCAACTTATTGTCCCGGTCATGAAGGCAAATGCTTCCCCGAGAGTGTCCGGGCATGTGAAGCACAGTCAGCTGTCTATCACCAAGATTGATGACATCACCTAAGCAGGAGAAAGAGAGGTTGAGAAGGCATTAGGTTTTGATAATTATTCACACATACAAACATGGCATGAACCGTAATCACCGGCGACTATGCATTTAAAATCTTAGACTGTCATGTCACTGAGTCACACAGATTCTGTGACATTCAGTATATCATCGATTTGGTCGAGGCCAGTTATGAGTTGCACTGGCAAAAAGGGTGAAGTTGATACATCAGGGAATGAGATATACCAGCTGCACTGCAGTAGTGGCTCTGACACAGCAGAACAAGTTACTCTACAATACTGCATTTTGCATCAAACCCCAATGGATATAGTGGTTCAGCAAATACATTATTTATGATATAAGCTTTGTGTATTATTATGTGTGCTATTCTGGTGAATGTGTGCTTTACATAAAGACTCCAGTGACCAGTGCTTTCAAACAATGTATCCACGTTCACATTTATCAAGTAGGTTGATTCAGCTCGCCACCTGCTGATCTCTGACCCACTAATAATAATAATAATTTTTAATAATAATTTTTTAATTTTTAATTCTACAACTGTTTATAACTTGCATAGTTCACATTTCTGTATAGCTGTATATGTTATATTTCTGTATAGTTTTTCATATTTATATCCTGTTCATAGCCTGTACATAGCTTGTACTCACTACAACCTGTACATACTTATAGTTATAGAATATTCACAACATACTTCATACCGTGTACATTATAACATACCATAATAGACCCATTTCTGTAATATACTTACATATCTATATTATTGCTAATATATATTTGTAATAGATCTATATCATGGCTAAAGCACTTCTGGATGGATGCAAACTGCATTTCGTTGCCTTGTACCTGTAAGTTGTGCAATGACAATAAAGTTGAATTCTATTCTACTATAAAAAAATTGTTTAAGAAAAGAGAAGACTGTGTGGTTGTTACTCCGTGCAGAGGGATGCTTTCATTAAGTGTGACACCAGTCTCTGTATGCTCTTCTTCTTTCTTGGAAGCAAGAGAATACATCAAAGCCATCACACTGGCTTAAAATAGAACAGCTCTGCAGATATAGAGAATGAGCATATAGTTTCTACCAATATAATTTTTTTGGTTGTTTTTTTTTTAAAGCATCCACTTCTAATAGGGAGAAATTGTCTGTACCTGCATTCCTTGGATAGAATATCCTGTTTTATGTAATGGGATAATTGCACCTGTGTAATCACCAGTCCTGGCCTCATGTTGCTGCATTGAACTGGTTCCTCTAGCCTACTTTGTAACTGTAAAAATTACTGGCAGACCGCCCCCCTTGTCCCATCCCCACTACCTCCATTACATATGTAATACGTTTCGATGTGTGAGCTAGCAAGTCATTGTTGGTCTTCTGCCAAATCGCTATGCAGAATCTGAGGCTGGAAACGACTCTGTAGAGCGTACTGTGCTCACACTAGGCCTGGTGCATCCATCAAGCCCATTACTGTATCGATTATGGTCCTTGTCACTAAGTGAATGCTTTTAGACCACGCTGGTATTTGATCACAGATCCATCCCTCTAGCCTAAATCAAATCTACAAGGGCTGTATCTCCTACCTACCCTCCTGCAGTATGTGTGTGGGCTGCACAGCCTTGACTTTGTAGTGCCTTGCCCTCCATCCCGGGCTGGGAGCCTCGGCTATCTCCCTGTCGCTGAGCCAAGTGACCGTCTCGAAGTTGTCTCCGTTGGCCAGGGCATCGACCTCCGCGCTGTGGACGCCCACCTGTTGGAACTGATGCAGACCACCGGAGTGGTCGAAGTGGGCGTGGGTGGCGATGGCAAGCAACGGGTTCTTCCTCTGCGGGTCTTTTCCCAGCAGGCCTTTGGCGTCGATGTATTCAGGTAAGCTCCTTAAGCCCAGACCCGTGTCTATCACCACGTCCTGGTGTGTGCCGCGCAGCAACCAGATGTTGGCTCGGTTCTCCGACTGGTAGAATCGCTCCTGGATCCAGAAGATTCCGTCTCCGAGCGATTTGTGAGCGTACCAGTCGACTGCAGACATCCCAGTTCATTCGCTTGTCGAAGTAGGGTTCAGTATGGTGTCGTACTGTCAGGTGATTTATTGGGGGGAGAGGTGTAACTAGCCTACCAGCTACAGATGATATGTTTTCATTGAGGTTAATGCGATGGTGGCCGCAGACACACCCTTGTAGGAGGACACTAAGCTCACTGGGCAAACCGATAAACGACGGCAGCTTAACGTGGGTTGCAATTGGCTATACGCAAACCACGCCTCCTCTGTCGTCACGCAGAGGAGGAGCGAGTTAAAGCCACATTTACGCATGCTGACAGTGGCGTATGGCGTGTGCAGGTTTCCAAAGCCGGTGCTAGCTAAGCAGTATCTTCATTAGGTTCAGCTGAAATGTATGTGATTTTTAAGAAGTTGCCGAGGGACAGATAAAACCGGCCAGAGAGGTACATTAAAAAACTGAAACATGCGGATCCAGTAAGAGCTAAATATCGCTGTCCAGCTCTGAAGTAGACTGTGCTTTTTTACATTAGGCGCAGTATACTAACAGGCTTCTAGTAAGTATTTCAACATACTATACACGCAGAGTGCGTCTCTGATGCTGACTAAAGCTTCATTGCTGGCAGAGTCACGCTAAAGGCGATGGAAGCTGTAGTACGTTAACTTTCATCAACACGTGTTGACTGGAGATATGTGGACGTGTGTGTGTGTGTGTGTGTGTGTGCAGGAACAGAGGAGACCTGCAGCCATGGCAGGCAAGGGTCGTGGAGTGGGTGCTTTTACCTTCAATATTGACGCTCTGGGCATCGGCAGGGGCAACATGCCAGAAGCCAGGGTGGGGCCCAGTCCTCTGTTTCCAGTAAGTACCGAACACAGTCTTTTACACACACACACAAGCAGTATGTCAGATTGCATTTCAATATAACAAATTCACCTCTAATGCTCAAAAGGGTTGAGGTCAAACTTTACTGGAGTGACTTTAGGAGAGACCTTTTTGAGAGAGGTAGGTGAAATTTGCATGGAATTTGAATAGCAGACTATATACAGTGGACGTTTACTTATAATAAGTTAAGGTTTATTCTTTGTAATGAAATTTACAAAACATTTTACTGCATTTGTATGTAAATGAAGGCAGATGAAAGTATATTCATCGTGCTCATGGCCAACATGTGTTTAAGAGTTATGACCCAATGAGTGTCTCTCACAGTGTTCACAAATAAGCACAAAGGGGGTAAAGGGCAATAATGTATGTGCTTATGTAAAATTCATGGCCAGGTTTTCATTGGCCGTGTGTATTCCCCAAGAATATGGCAGATATTTACATTCCTCTTGGATTCTGCCAGGATGCTTTATGGGGATTTTTTTTTTTCTTTTAAACACAGTTTGGACTATGCTATGCTTACAATGTAGTATATTTTGACTATTCATACTGAAAAAGTTGAACACCTTTACATGGCAGTCTGAATTTCAGTTAGATTTGAAATTTATTTGCACTTGAACATCATTAATATCGGCATTACATCATCCGTACTTCTCCAGAACACTGATTTTAAACCAGTTCCACTGAAAGCTGGTGAGGATGAGGACTACATGCTGGCCTTAAAACAAGAGATGAGGGGAACAATGCAACGGCTGCCACACAACATCAAACCTCAGTCCAATAAAGCAGGTGAGGAGAGCGGTGCATTAGAAGCCTGACATCAGCTGAAATGACGCTGTAAGACAGTTGTCTGCTGTTGGGGAAGATAATGCAGCTTTTAGGAACAAAGACTTTCAGTTAAGGTCATATCTGGGAAAGGGAGAGATGCAGATTAATGACAGAATATTGAGTTACAGATGTCTCATCTTGCGAAACCACAGATTTCTTTTGTCTGGATTACTGGCTTTTTAGAACTCCCCTGTTCCACAGTTAGCTAAATGTAACCATGTAAAGAAGTCAGTGTATTTTATAGGGGGAAGGGGGGGATTGCTTATTCAGCAGGGGGTCTGTGGTGAACATGACTATAGGGAAATTATCTATGAAAAGGAGGTGCACCCAGTTCTTCTGTGCAGAAGCAAATATACACACATCATGACCGATAAACAGAGAAGCAGCTGCTTCATATCTACAGCCTCTTCAGCAAGACTCTCATCCCACGGTTGGGCACTACTTCCACTGTCTTAGATAGCTGTTAGACATTGTACTCCATCCCAAACCTGCAGTAAAAAGAGAGCTGGTTGATGGGCTGTAGAGCAGAACAGATATTAAACGTCTTTTAGCTTGATGAGACCAAGGCCTATTAACTTCTCATCAGTGATCATCATTGAAAACAACTAGTCTGTCTTTGACAGGAAAAAAAGAAGGATTTGTTTGACAGGGCTCATTGTATTGACGCACAATGGGAGAGTTGAAGGAACTCTGTGAAGATCCAAGAAGGAGAATTGATAATTTACATAATTTGGGGAAAGTCTATTTGAGCTATTTTTAAACAATATCAGATTCCAAGTTTTCCATTTTCTGGAAGAAGATCCGAACTGTTACCCTCAGATAAGAGAAAATTGGTTAGGATGTTCACAACAACCCAAGAACAACCGGGTCACAAGTCTACCGTGAAATTGAAATTACTCAAAGACCAGCCGAGTTTTAGTTCTTTTGCCGACCACAAAAGAATACCCTGCTCCAAAATCAACAACTGAAATTTGCAGCTGCCTACATGGCCAAATTCTCGTCTGTAAAAAAATCAACAACTTCAAATTCACCTTAAATCCACAGCTAGACGGTTGAAATTTTGGACACAACTGGGTGTTCAAACAGGACAGTGTTCCCAAATGCACATCAACATTGGTTTTGGATTGGATAAAGCAAGACCAACATTAAGATTCTGGCTTTCCCAAAACCACAGCCTCAACGTTATTGAAAATTTGTGGACTATGCTTAAAAGTCGGGTCCGTCTGGGTGGGCGCCATTTAGTGTTATCAATCCTTTCATCCTTCAAGGACTGCCAAAATTAATCCAAGCTTGTGTAACAAATTCTTTGGGGGGGTTTTTGTTTTGTTGTTAGAGGCATTAATGGTGCATGCTGTACAGTCCTTCCACTCTATAAAAATAAGAGTTCAAAGAAATCATTAAAGCCCCGAATTACCATCACATTCATGCCATTGACTGTATGCGAACTACTGACCATGACAATGTGGGGTGAGGATCACGAGTAACACTGCAGTTTGTGTTGACGCACAATAGAGTAAGTGTTTTTAAGAGTATGACCTTTCTTTTGTTTACATGAAAACAGAAGTGGAGAGATACACCGAGAGATACCTGAAGCAAAGCCAGATTGATGACAATGAATGGACTCCAGGTACGTATGTAACACATCATCATGGGGTTAGGTGGAACACAAAAAAAGAGGACGATGATAACATTTTTATTTTTTTAGACTGGAACCTTTTTCCAAAAGAACTGATGCCCAGAAGAAAACGACCTCGAGCTAAAACGGGTACATTAAACACAATATGTATGAAATGACATTTCTTTTTACTTTCTTTGTTACTATAAGAATAAAGACCCAATGTTTAACTCCAACAGGCACAAAGAAAAGTGCGAAGATATCACGCAAGGACGCAGAGAACATTCTGACCAAATTAGATGTAAGCTTCATTTAAATTTACTGTCAGTTCTCTCTCCACATCTTTGGTGTTTCTCGTGAGTAATTTGATATTAATGTCAGGAACTGGCAAACAAAGATGACCCTGAAAAATCAGATGAGGAGACTGAAAAGAAGCCAGGAAATAAGGATGAAGAAGAGGAAATTGAAGAGGAAGAATACGAAGAGGAGGATATTGAAGAGGTGCAAATTTCAAGATGTACTGAAAAATGTGTTACACATAATGATCAATATGTGCAAACTAGATCTGACATTGCTTTTTATTTGTCCCGTGTAGGAAAACGACTACATAGAAAGCTACTTCGACAACGGTGAAGATTTCGCTGCGGACAGTGACGATAATATGGATGCCGAAGCAACATACTGAGCGTCTCTCAAGCAAGGAAGTGCTGAAGTTAAACATAATGTGACTGCTTCTTTTGGTTAAATATTGCACATGAGTTGGGAAAGCTGTTCAGTAGAGTGGAGCGAATTCTTTTCTAATCAAGCTTTCGTTAAAGACTAATGTAAATAAGAAATACTGAAATATTTGCACATGGCAATAATTTATTCAAAATAGATTTATTTTTCATCCTCTAGTCAGGTTTCACAGGTTGAAAGGCACATACTGTTAAGAACACACAATGCTCTGTCATAGAATATCAACTGAACACAGTGATAAAATAAAAGGGCTACATAACAAGTCTAAAAATTGTACATAATTACAAATGCGTTATTGTGGGAATATTGTGCATTTTCCTCACCATGCTCTTATTTATATTTTTGATTCTTAATTGGGGAAAAAAAAAAACCCAGTTCTTTCAAGCAGGATGGAAATTCAAGAAAAATTCATTTTAACTCCAACTGAGGATCAATACTGGTAGTGTACGTAAAAACTGATGTTCAGTCTTCAAATAAATTAATTTTAATTACACACACAGTGGCAGCAATCCTAACTTTTCCAACAAGTACCATTGGAAAGTGCAATGTAACTAACATGGCAAAAGTTACAGCTCAAACATCTTTTATACAAATCCACAAACTCCCTGGGCAGCATTTGTGTGTAACCGGCTAAAAATTCTCCAGCACAGCTGACTGCAAAGACACCATCTCGAGTTTACAGGAGACACTCAGACCAACTATGAAATACAGTCACTTTTAAAAAGGTTGAAGCAGCACAGCATTGGTCTATCAAACCAGACGTAAATCTTGCAAAGAGTTGGACCCACATTCAGTCTGTCAACTGTATGCAAATGGAGAGACGCAAGTTATGATTGTGGCCACAACTTAATCTTTCAATCCTCCAAAGTTATTGTCTCCTGTATAGTTCAGCCAGATGGATTAGAGTGATGTTTTAAAAGTTATCTGTAAATGGGAACATCAGGATAGTTCTATTAGTTCTCTGAGTTAGCGACACATTTTAGGTGCTATGCTATGTTTTCTCATTTTCTCTATCTCCACCGTCTCCTGCTTTGTCCGCAACCCGTCCCTGCTGAGTTCCATTAACTGCAAGCCTATGTTGAGCATCTCCAGGAATGTCTTGACTCCCGATCGAACCGTTGCCTTGTTGAGACTCATGAGAGAAGCCTTTCTGAGTTTGTGTAGGCATACCATGATGGCTAACGTCAGCTTTCACAAGAACTTCATAGTACAACAGATAAAAGATGGGTGTGACGATGCCGACAAAAAGCATGATTGCCACAGCAGTCCACCATCCCATGCCCCAGTCTGCCCCATAATAAGGATCCTTCCTCTGTACTGGTTTATATCCAGCTTCTCCTAGTAATGGCTGCTGCTGCGTTAAAGAGGACACAACCTCACTGAGGCCGCTCCGAGATGGTCCTGTGGATTTCACCAGCCGCTCAATGTCCTTGTCCTTCTCCATCAGGAATCCTTCCACGCTGTCAGTGGAAGAACAGGAGTCCATGGAGGATTCAGAAGGGAGAGAAGTAATGTGCGAGACCTGAGGCGGGTGTCTAGTGCCTGTGGGCGAGGCAGATTTGAGAGTAGCAGCGTTATGAGTCTCAGTGAGGACACTAAAGCGCCTCACAGGAATCTTAACTGAACGCAGGGCAAAAAAGTCCTGCTCTGTCAAAAGGTTGTTCGCACGCTTGATGTCCGCCACCTGGGATTCACAGGGGGAAAAAAATTATAAGTAATTAATAAGCCACTTACAATTTGCTGTCTGTTAAACCTGTACTTGAACTCTTTACATGCATATATAAAAAAACACTGATTATAATAAACTTTCCACAGATGTTTGTCAATCTCACATATCTTTTCTAAAAAAGTGCTGCTTTACATATAATAAGAAATCATTTTGAAACATTGTAGTGAAAACTACAATGTTTCAATCTGAAGGTGTTAGGTTGCTTCCAATTCTTTGTTTAGCAAGCAGTTTCAATTTCAGAAATTAATAACCACTATCATCATAAAATAAAGTGAGCAACAGCAGCTTACCTACCTACAACTCACCTGCTTTCCTAGACATATAAAGCAACAAAGCATGTTTCTGTACGTTTCCCACATAAAGAGAAAAGTGCAGGTGTACAAAAACAAACAAATGAGGATTTTAGTCCATGCTGCAAAGGAGAGGTAAGACAAACACACAAATCTAAGTAAACACATACTGAGCAATGGTACTGTAGGGCGATGCTGTTCAGAGTGTCTCCCTCCTGGATATCTCTGGTCAAATAGATAATGTCATCCATTCTCTCTTTAGAGGTGCTCCTCCGGAGTCTCTCTCTGCCACGAGGCCGAAGCTCATAGCTTTCCCCATCCTCTTCTGACATATCATTTTCTGAGCTGTTGTTTCCGAACAGATAGGCATGCCCGCCATTGGCAGGCTGCACCATGGTGGCTGACTGGAATCCATAGTGCTGGCTTCTGCTGGACATTTTTCTTCACTGTTTTAGGCAGAAGGAAACAATGGCTCAGAGCACAGGCTGATAGACTGAATCAAGAAAAAAAAACTTATTAGAGTGTGCATCTTAAAATCTATGGGCTATCCAACTTACTTAACATGTGCTACTGTAGTTCAACAGAATAGGCATTAACATTTTGGCTGTATATACAGAAAACACATCAATCCTGCTATGATCTGACAGATAAGACTGATTACACTGAATGTTTTAGTCTCAACCTATACCACTATGATCATGCTATATGATCAGGCTAGTCAGCTCTCAAAAAGGCTCAGTCAGATCAGATAAAGGTCCACCATATCACAATTGTGAAATAACTGCAAGGCAATACTATGTTATCAGTTTAAACAAGAAGCCGTCTATTTTTGAACCAATGTAAGGCCAGACGACGAGTGCTATGTAAGCAGCATCTAGTGCTGAATGGTTTAAACAACGGGCACACCAGCAATCATCTTCTTATTCAAGTACGCAAGCATGCGATTAACTAACCAAGCTCGTAAAGTGATATGGTGGCTAAAATTTAAGGTTAGCAACTATTTAGCTACGTCGTTGTCTACGAACAGCACAATGCTGCTACACTCACGCTTTTCTCGTAAAACAACGGTGAGGTGTGGGACGATTATATTTCAGAAATAACTGCGTAAGTTAAGAAACACTTTCTTTAAGCCATTAAACAACTGTCTTAAACAGACTTTCCAGATCCTCTCCAACAAGAAGCGACCCATCTCCACGGGCTAGGCTAGTGCTAACTGGAGTCCACATTTATTATATCGCCACCGCTAATGAGCTTTGTGTCCCGTTGATCAGCAGTTGATTAAAATGTCTTTAGGAAATCGTTTACAACTACCTTTGCCTGATAAAGTGAATCCCGATCCCTCAATTGTTCTTTCTACTGTCCATACTTCCACTGGATTCTCCTTGGTCTCTCCCTGTAGTCTGTTTGTTACGTGCCTGCTAACCGCTATTGAACTGCTACCGCTCACGCCACGTCAACACAATATTTACGTAATGACGCTACCACACGCGACCGCAGCGCAACCTTTATTTTTTTGCCGCGAGGTGGCGCCCAACGTCAAGTAAAACTGCGTGTACGTGTCGGGAGTGAGAACGGGTTTCTCTTGGCTGGCCTGGAAACGCCTTGGTGTTCATATTCATATTAATATTCTTATTCTTCTATGACAAAAAAGTACAAGTGTTCATTTAAAGAAATAAACAGAGCAGTAAGAGATGTTTTTTTTTTTTTTAATTTTCCTTAGCCGAAGGCCGTATCGTTTGTTTTCTGACCTGGGAGTTGGATAGTCCTGGCTCAGGGACTTTTTTGGACGCCCTGTGTCACTACTGCTTCTGGCCTCTTGTTGTCTTTTGGTGTGTTTGGTGTGTTTTCAGAGGTTTCACTCAAGGTCATATTGTTCATTTTCTTAACTAGGAGTCGGATAGTGCTTGGCGTCCAACTTTTTTGGCTGCTCTGTGTCACTGGTGCTTGTCCTGGCCTCTTGTTGTCTTTTGGTGTATTTTGAGAGTTTTTGGTATCACTCAAGTTCATATTGTTCTTTTTCTGAACTTGGAGTTGGATAGTCCTTGAAGAAGAACTTTTTTGGATGCTCCGAGTCACTGTTGTTTCTTTTTTCTCAGTGTCTACTCTCATCCTCTTTCTCTCTGGAGAGTAGCTCTCAGAGTTGTTTTTGCTGCCTTTGGAAATCTGACTGTATTGTCTTTTCAACACAGTTTTTCTTCACAGGTTCGTCTGTTTTTCCTTCTTGGAGAGCAGCTGTCGTCACTTCTGCAATTCTGTGCAACATAATTCGGGCCTCGCTTCCTCTTGAGTGGAAGCTGGAAATTTGTTTCATAGAAATGATAGAGTTGTTTTATTTTCTCAGTTTACACCCATGTTCATATTCGCGGTAGCTGCGAGGTTAAACTAATGGCTTTGTTTATAAAAGTACAACAGTGTACTGTTGGCTGTGAACACCGAGCCTTTATGGGGGCTAAACCCTGCCAAACGTGTCTGTAAACAGCTAGATTAACCTTAAGCCAGATAGATTCCGTTTTGTCTTAACCTCTGTCACTATGAACAGGATATAGTTAATATAGTTTACTCTAATTAAATACAGAGTAAACTGTATTATTTATATTCTGAATTACGTGTCCGTTGGTTACCACTGCTGACCCTGGGATATACAGTATAGCTAAAAAATAGTCTAAGAGACTATGCATAAAGAAAAAGAAAAAAATTGCACAATTCTAATAAGTCTGAAAGTCAATATTTGGTATGACCACATTTCTTCAACATAGCCTGGACTCTCTTAGACAAGCTTTCTTGTAATTTCTTAAAGTAGGCTCCAGGAATAGTTATCTAAGATTCTTGAAAGACATTCAAAGCTCTTCTTTGGATGTTTTCTGTGTTTTTTCTGTTCCGGGTGTGAGTTTACTGCATGGGAAGTGTGTTTGGTATCATCGTCACACTAAAAAAAATAAAGCCGGTGCCAGAAACACTCTTTCCGCACTCTTTCTGTGTTTCATGGTGCCTCAAATTCTGACAGCAGTTCATAACTCCATAAACTTTGCCAAGTTCCCCAACACCATGTGGCTTAAATGCAGCTCAAAAATAATGACAGAGCCTCCACTGTGTTTTACAGATGGCTGGACTCTGTACATACTGAAAATGATTTGAACCAAAAATCCGAACCAAAATGTTTGGAGTAATCACTCCGCAAGACCTGTTGCCACTGATTTTCAGTCTCGTTCTTGTGTAATTTGGCATACCTCAGCTTTTTCTCCTTGTTTTCCTTCCTCATGACTTCTTGACAGCCACCTTTTCCACAGACCATTTCTGATGAGGCTTTAGTAAACAGAAGATGGATCAATCTACGGGCCAGATCCATCTCGAATGTCCTATGTGACGTCTTTGCTGGATTTATTTGTCTATTTCTAAAGGATATGATTTTCAGATACTGTTCATCTGCTGTAGACAATTTTTTTTAGCCTTGCCACTTGTTCATTTTCCTCAAATATTGGCTAAAGATAGAATTTGATGTATTTATTTTTATCCGTTACGTGTAAAGACAACACTGCTTCCTCATTTGAGTTAGTTGCCTGTTTTAACCTTGAATGATTCATAAATCAGTATTAAATGGCTTATCAAATATACTTCCTAGAACATGGACAATGTACAAGGACTGGGCTGAAAATGGGTGGAAAAGCAGCCAATGCCCAGAGAAAAACTTTAGAAAAGCTGAAGAACTATTGCTCAAGAGTACTTAAAGTAATTAGTAATGTATAGCAATGAATGAATGGTTTCTATTATCATTACACATAGCGCAATGAAATTTGGTTTGGTTTGCTACTGAGAAAATAAATAAATGAACTAAATAAAAATACCTAAGTTAACCAGAATAAAGCGCATAAAATTTAAAAAACGAGGTGTAGCTCAAGACTTTTGCACAGTACTGTATATATTATTGTATAAAATTGTGTGAACTGGGACCAGCTGTAAATGAAATTCCTCAGGTGCTAATTTGCAAAGTTTGTGGAGAGTATAAGTGGCAGACGACAGCGAAGAGGAGAGCGGCTCTCCATGCCTGCTCAGCTCACAAGGTGGAGCTGTTGGCCAGCACAGCGTGCGCACGGTAGTGTGCGCCCTTCAGAGACAAATGGGATTAAAACATCTTGTCTCATTAGCAGCGACCGGGAGACGAGCTCGAGTCTCGGAGTAGCTGTAAAGTAAGCTTTCTGCTCGGACAGCAGGCCGTGTTTGTACAGTAACAACAGCTACAGCTGCCACATGGCCGCAGGAGCCCGGAGTTGTGTGTAGAGAGGAGCAGGTCTCACAGAGCCGTGTCCGTCTCGGCTATTTCAGCCAGTTCCAGTCCCGTTACATGACAGACGCGCTTCTACCCACGTTGTTCACGGAGAGCTAAAAGCTGCCGAGTGGAAGGTTCGGTGTCAGATAACACGAAACGATGCAGTTACCGGCTGCTGTTTGAGAAGACGTGGAGCCGAAGATCTTCGGAGCGCACACTGATGTTATCCACAGAAATAAACATTATAGAGCACAATATTTTGGACTGAGAGGTCAAGCACGGTGTCAGGTAAGTTAACACGATTCGTGTTGTGTGCTTTTACTGAGATTTTTCTGTCTGTCAGTGTGATTTGTGAGTTAAGAACGAGGATGAGTGGCGACCAGCAAAACTTTACAAGATTCATTTCACAAAGAGCTGAAGATGCGTCCGATGTGGTTTCGTGACACTCTTGTATTACAGTCTGTCAGGACAATGCAGCCGTCTTGGATTTATTTCTCAGTAAGCCAGTGAGAAATGACTGGTTCCTCCAGCCGCTAGAGTCAGCGGTGGATTAATAGTGGGAAGGATAAAGGAAACAAATGAGTAGCGATACCCCTCATCAATTATGCCAGACAGCTCAAGCAGACGCATTGTGTAAGACTATAAGAAAACGATTAAAAGTGGTTGGCCGCTGCTAATTTCTTTTTGCCCTGTGCCAAAAATACCCCTCGGTGCAGCTAATAAAATTGAAAAGCTTAAATATTGATTCAGCGCAATCAGTAGATGAATGGCCGAGTAGCCCATTGAGGACGGAGACAAACGCTTCCATGGTTACATCCAGGATCTCCAGTGTGATTACTCCGCTTTGTGTGGGTTTTCGCTCTCCCACTGAAATAAAACAACAACTGCCACACATGGTGAGCCGGGGGACCTTCTCATAGACTGACTAATCTATAGGCTTACTCGGGCCATAAGTAATCTTGGCATACTTTGAGTTGCGCACATGTGCTGCTACTGTTAAAGAAACGAGCGGCGCCTTTAGCCCCATTGTGATACTGCTTCTTTTTTGGGGGTTATTTTACGCAGATGGCTCCATAATTTACACCATTTCGTGGGGTGGGGTTTGCAGACCTTAAATAATTGAACATCTCCTCCTGATCTCTAATTGATTTGACATGATGTCATCTTCGTGCGTCCTTTGCAAATCTCTTTTGTTGCCTCCTCTGTGGTGTGGCCAGCAGAGTTAAATCCTTTTTTCTCATTGGGGAGGAAGGGTGGGGAGCTGTTTCTGTATCCATTCAGCGTCTACACCTGCTCTCCATCAGCTGTTTCTTCTGTGAATCTTTGTAGAAATTAGTAAAATGATTTAATCAATTTTTTCCCTCTTTTTTACAAAAAAGCAGAAGTTGACAGGGGGTTCACAGTTGTATTGTTTTTAACCTCCTCTCTCCATTCTCATCATTAGAAAGTCATATGTCAGAGTGAGTTTGTTTTTGCAGATTGGGGTTCTCTAAGATCCTCACTTGCTCAGAGGTCAGGTCCTTTGTTTGTCGGTGTTTATGTCATTGCCTGGCAGGGGTCAGCCCCCATTCGCCTGTGCAAGGGGCTGAATGTGATTCACTGGGCGGAAACTGTTTTACTGCTCGCCTCTCTTTCCTTCTGTCTCACCTCCCTAATGGCTGCACGGTACAAAGGGGGGCAGTGCCATAAACAGACTATTCATTCATGAAAGGTGTTGGACGGTTGCACGATGCAGAAAGGATGAGACCGATATTTTGTGGGGATGAGAGGTACTCTCGTTTTAGTGTGTGGGGATAGAGCGAAAGAGTGGATGAAGGCACCATGCAACAGGCTACCCCCACCCCCACACACCCCCCATTGAATCACTTGCTTCACAAGATATGTGAAGCACATCTTTTATCTATCTCTCTTTGATTGAATGAAATTTGTGGAGTTTAATTAGAACAATGCATGACGTGAAGGCTACTATCTGTGAACAGATGCCTGTGATCTTTTTGTTTGCTTTTATAAGCAGACGGTATAAAAAAAAGTAATTTTGTTTTCATCCACAGTTTTGTGCTTTACTAAACCATCTTTTTGCATGGTAAAAACACAGGATAGTAAAGAAATGTGTAAAGAAAAAGAGTGGATTCAGTCAGTATAAGTTAAAACTATTGTTTTATGGTCAGGTTGTCATTTCATCACCTTGAAAGGGCACCGACTTTGAAATGATCACGTCTTTGAGGCAGATTCTTATTCTTCACATTGAACTTGGCGTTATGCAAGGATCTGGTGTGAAACATGAAAACAAATTCCTAAAACAGTTGTTAGAATAAATGTTTTTGGGTCAATTTAAAGCTAAAATGCGAAAGGTTTCTCCATACCTTTAGTATGGAAAATATCCAAAAGACATGCAGCTCAATTTAACAATGTTTCCACTAACAATCAAAGACATGACTTTTTGGATTTAAGCTTTTTCTGTTTTGTGTATAGTGACTGGATTACAGTAATGAATAGGGACAATTTCTGACCCTTTGGGGTGAATGTCCTCAAGCAGGAGTTTTTTCAAATTGAACTCTTTCAGTTTTTGATATTATTGCAGTGTGTTTCATATCGATTACACAACAGCTGACACTGTGGGGAAACAAGGCTGCGTTGGGAAGATCGTTTTAATAGGATTTTCATCTCCCTTAGGAGACATTGAAAAGGTACAGAGAACATAAAATGCAGGACAGTATTTGATTAAAAAAAGTAAATAAAGTAATCTGTACCGTTCATATTTGATGTTGAGATCTTGTTGTATGTCCTTTTGTCTAATTAACATTCAGCATGCTCCTTCTGGCTCCTCAGCAACAAGTGAGACTGGAGCTATGCTAACTTCAAATGTCGCCCTGCTTTTTATCTGAACGTTGATCATTATGTCTAATACTTCATTGCCTGGTCTGGTGAAGCAAGCTTAAGATTTTCTAAACTGACGAATTCGAGCCATGAATAATTGTCTTGAAATGTTCTCTCTCTGTTTTACTGTTTTGTACTTTGTTTTTAAAAAGTAATTTGACAGTTGGTGCTTACACACGGGAAACAGGATCATGGTTTAGTAGCTGTTGTCTTTGGAGCAAAGACACAGGAAAGCGGTGGCCTTTCAGTGATGTCCAGCAATCCTGAGGTCTCTTTAGCGGGCCTAACCAACCACATATTGTTCCCAGTGAGAGGATTCTAGTACGGTCACTGCCGTGAGCTCTCAGCTGTGACCTCTACATCACATTTCACAACCACAAGCTCATTACATACACACAGACACATACACACACACACACACACACTTGTACTTTTAGAGTTATTGTTATAGTGTCTTCTCTAGGAGCGAAAAGGAGACCTTGTACTTGTTCATCTGTTGACCATCTCCATTCCAGGACTAAACTTGAACCTGACCTTTTTGGTGGTAAATCAGATAGATTTCAGAGCCTTTACTACCTGCTGTTCTAACTCTGATGCATGACCAGTTCTTCTAAAATGTTACAGAATTATCAATACAAAATATCAGTTTCGTTTTGTAGTATTTACACTACATTCAATTTTAGCTACATTTCTGTCCTTGCAAGTTCAAGCTGGTCTGTTTCTTTTTATCTAGCAAACAGCATGGAAAATCTGTGCACAGCAAAATTTCCTCAGATATCAAAACATAGGGAAAAGTACAAGAACATTCTGAAAGGCTGTGTCCTTTGTTTCACATTAGCTTGGCTAGACTTTGTACAAGTTAAATGGCGTTTTAAAGAGTACTGAAAACATTTTCTTTTCACCGGTCATCGAATAATGTGTTATTCCAAAGCTCCACAGATTTATTTGATGATTACATCTTTGGTTGTTCATTATTGATTCCATTCTTTTAAACATGAAGACCCCACCTGGATCCCTTTGTCTGGCGATAAATCCACACATGTTAAAATCCACGTGGAGCCATGTGGAAAGCATCCTGTGGTGCCCTCCGCCCGTGGTGCAAGTCACAGCCTCACATTTGGCTGGAAGGACATCATGGATATCTAACCTTATACTGTTTCTTTTTTGTAACCATCATTTCTCCTTTCTAATGACTTTACTTGTGTTATGTGTGTCTGAGTCTGAAAGAGCGTGAAAAATAATGAGCTTCAGAAAAGCAGTGTCCTGTCCATATAAAACAAACCGATCGAAGTAGGTCACCAATGTTTTACATCTACAACTCCTGGAAAAACGTTTGGCATCACCGCTCTTAAGTTTTTTACTTTGAAGCACATACACAGACCACAGATATGATATAAAAACTACTTTTGTTTGATTGCTGAAGATTCTGGCTTCGTGAAATTCATGTAAAACAGGTCAGTTGTTTTTAAGATCAATGACATTTTTTCCAGATCAATCTGACAAAGAAATTATGCAAAATAATGTTGGCTGTTCCCAGTCACCCGTGTCTAAAATGTCTAAAAAGTATGGGAACATTATAAAAGGAAAATATACTAGTAGATGGAAGATGTCACAGCATCAGGAGAGAAAACTCAAAGCAATACTGTATGTCTTGAAAATGCACAAGTAAACTGATGAAAAGCAAATGGGGAGAAACATGTTTGTTTGTCATATACCTGAAATGGGCTGAATGAAATGGGATTTACATACAGAAAAGTGAAACTAAAACCAGCATTACCACCTAAACAGAAGAAAACAAGGTTACAGCGGGCTACAGGGAAGTGATCAAAGACTGCGTTTGATTGGTTTGGTTGAAGGCGATGTTTAGTTATGAATTACAGGTCTGCACTGGCCAAGGAGATTATGCTGGGACTTTAGTCTGGTGTCATTCCAGTGAAACATAACAATGACTGCCTGAGGAAAATAAGCAGACTTGTGTGTGAAATAAAAGACTAAGAGAGATACACATGCACACATTTTGGACACTTGTCTCATTCTGTCAATAGAAAACATATTTGGTACATGGCACGCTTTAATCTGTCAAACAGTATCCGTGCTAGCTTGATACACAGTGTTGCTTTTCATTAATGAAGTACCTTTTTTTTTTTTTTTTTTTGAATGAACATCCTTCAAGTGTGGTGATTCCATAGTTTTTTTTCTTTATTTATCCACTAACCCCCTAGTTTCTGTGTAAGACCCATCATTTTACATTTCATTTGCACAAACTTTCCTTCTTTGTTTATCTCTCACTGCTCTCATTGCGCCGCTGTTCATCAAGTCAGAGGAATTCCTCGTATGTTTGTGTGGTTGATCCAAGCGTGCCCGAGAATGTGGTGGGTGTGTTTCTTTACGTAAAAAAATGTGCACATCCACTTTCTCTCATTGTCTGGGTATATGTTTAAAAAAAGGTTTTAAAAAAGCCAGAAAATTGTCATGTTTTGTTGTATGGACACTGGACAGGACCCACAAACATGAACACGTGCACCGTCTCAAATTCACTATTACATAATACGTTGGTTGTTTTGAATCACAACAAAGTTGATTAACAGCTTCATTTGAGCCATGATCACCATTTATTTTTACTGGTTTTGGTATTTTTCTCTAATAAATGAAATTTCTTGACCCGAGTCGTTCAGGAATTTGCTTCAGCCTCACCGTCTGGCCCTTAGTTTTCAAGAGGCTACAACAGCCTGAAAAAGGGGCTGTCCTACACCTACTGTAGTAAGGACGTGTATAGTGTGTGTGTCCTTATTTAAAAGTGATAGAGGAGAGCTGGGAGAATAGAAGGGAGTCTGAATGGGAAGATTTGGATTCTGCAGGAGAGGAGGCTAGCATGCCAAAAAGTGGGAGAAACAAAAAAAATAGAGAACTGTGGCAATGTCAGAAATGCACATAGAACACAAAAAGGAGCATGAGTGAACAAAAGCCTTGCTCCTTAAAATTGTGTGCTGGTCAGTGAATCGTAAAGTCCTGCTTCTTCTCCAATGAAAATACACCCCCGTTCTGGGTTGCCTCTCTGTTTTGTGAACTCTTTTGAAATGCAATTAGCATTTCATCCAGGCCCAACCGGTTACATGCAAGGAAGTAATACCCTTTCTAATTTGGCCCTTTGGTCTGTGAAGCTATGGAGAGCGCAACCTTGTTTAATCCTCTGAAAGTGTTTTTCTGTCTGCCTCCAGCACTGTCTGTCATACAGGCTAATCAGTCAGCCAATGCTCAAACTGGAAAGCCCACTAAACTGCTTGCACACTGGTCCCTACTCAATTGGAACCACTTTCTTTTTTTCTATATCCTTTCCTTCACACTAAGAAGAAGAAAAATCTCTTGTTTTTGGTTGGGGACGCAAGATGCCATTGGCTCCACTTAAGAGCAGCCGACCACGGCCATATAGACAATACCTCAGGAGATTTCTCCCTCTCTGTGTTTCCTTTTTCACAGCAAAATGCACTTGATTGGCAGTCTCTTGCCCCTGAAGGAGAAATGCCTGGTTTGAAAAGCATCGTCTGACAATAGCTGGAGGGCTGACCTCATGCATTTTTGTTCTTTAGAAAAGTATTCATTGAACAGTTTTCTAAGTCCTCTAATGTGGAATGGCATAATTTTGTTGCAAATCAGCCCATCCTGACTTCACAAAAAACACTTTCTCCATTCTTGTTGGACTAATTTTAAGTTTTCTGTTTTTCCCCCTTCAAATAAATAGGATTCTTTTTTTCTTTTGCGTAGAGCCCTCCAAAATAAGCCCAGTGAGTAATGCCGAGTTTTTGTTAGATTTAATGATGTATGTTTTAACTCTACTCGCTTATTAAGTTTCTTAATTTCCTCACCCCAACCTCTCCGTATGGCGAGAACATTCACTGATCTAAAAATACATGTAGAAAGTACATGTGAAGTGCAATTATGGGCTTGTGAGTTGACCGGGAATGACAGCCGCGGCTACGCTGGGCTGAGAATGGACGGTGGGTGGTTTCTGACATTCGGCCCGACACACACTGGCCTGGTGGCATCACTTAGTGTGGAGAACAACTCCAACAGAGACCAAACCAATAAACAGATCAGAGGAGACTCTATGGTTTGGGGCTAAATACATAACAAATGCAAACTAGCATTTTACAGCAGCTACTCTATTAAAAGGAATATCCTGCTTATGTATATGAATTAAATTAAATGGTGATATTATTAATAGGTTTTTTATTCTGTTTTTGGTTTGTTTCATTTTTTGTTAAATGTGGTAGCCTTATATGAATTTTGGCAGCTCATTTTTAACCCAACTCTGCTTATTAAAGCTTAAATTATGAGTTGCTTGTATTTTGCATAACCTCTGAATAATAAATTGCTCAATCTGTCCACAGGGCACTTCCACTTTCCAGTGTTTACAACACTGAATGGTTGGTTTAGCAGGCTATAAATAAAGAGCAGTACACATAAAGGCTTAACCCTTGTGTGGTGTTCGTATTTTTGTTACTCAGCCAGTGTTCATGGGTCTGGTGGACCCGCTAGAGTTTTGGCTTTCCAAATTAACACTATCAAACAATTTTATGTTAAATTACTCAACAGATGTTTACTTCATCCCAATTACAAGACATATGAACAGCAAACATGGTTAATTTTTTCCCTTTACCTTTGTTAGATCACATTTATGAATTAATGTGCTTCTCGTTTTTCTTTTATATAAAATGTTATAAATAAATCAGTTATAATCAAGTGGAGTGAGTGGAAAGACACAACACATTTACACATGAAAAAATAATTAATTGTTTAATTTTTCTTTTGAAAAAAACTGAACACGGGTCTCACAGACCCGAACACCATACAAGGGTTAATATCAGCTCTTATGGTATGCCTCTTTTTCTGCCAAACCATCTGTCTGTTTGTCGCTGTTTACTTTATCTGTTTATCTTGATTAGTATCATTTATTCGGTCTATTTGCGTGGTCTGTCTTTAGTGTGAATTTTTACTGAGCAGACACACAAGCATTCCAGGAACACTGTTATATTAGTTGATGTTAATGACAGAGCAGTTTCTTTTTGTGGCCAGACTGACTCCAGATCACCAACCCGAGCTGTAAGATTGATGAATGAGATCCTACCACAGGCCTCCTTGTGTCAGAAATCTCTAGATGGCTTTGTGTTAGCATATGTGTGTGTATCCATGTGTGCGTTTAGTGAGCAGGCATATTTATATATATATATATATATATATATATATATATATATATATATATATATATATACAACCACATAGCCTTCACCATGTCACCATGGGCGTCTCAGGCTCAGGGAAGCCTCGGGGCAGGGATGCTGCATGGGAAAGCCCTTGATTAAAACTCTACAGACTGTTATCCCACAATATCCTCAACCAAAAAGGAAGTAAGGGTATTGCTTTCCACTTTTACAACTTGCAGTACTAAGTAGTCTCCTCTAAATGATGAGAGGAAAAGCAGAGCGCTTGATTGTGGTTTCAGAGGCTAGGATTTTTTCTTTACTAAGCTTCCAGTAGCGAAAAGGGTTGACAGATGCTGTCTTTGATAAGTCGAAAAAGACAAATTTCCTATATATGAACAGAAGAGAAAAATTTAACTCAGTCACTGTCAAACATTAGAGTCTGTAAGAACACTGAAAAACTACTTGAGTTGAAGCCTGCAAGCTTCATGTACCTTGTGTCAGATATCAAACACACCCTCCAAATTTGGCTGTTTGTTTCAGCTCCAGAATGTCCTATCTGACCCTCACTGCTGCCTGCTGGTTCAACCCCTCCACCTCCTGAACGCGTGCCTGTAGGGTCCAAGGGAAGGAATATTTTGGAGCCCAACTAATCTGCACTGCCCTAATAAACCATTGCAAACAGAAGTCATTTGACATAATATTTGACAGCATTTATTTCTTTAACTCAGTCACCTGACTTACTGCAGCTGACACACGGTGAATCTTGCACTGTCACGCATACTACCGCTGTAAAGTCTTAGGCTTATAATGAATAATTGATGTTAAAGATTACAACGCTGAGGCCACTGTCAGGAGAAACTCTAGAGATATCAGCAACAAGCTCTGACCCCAGGAGCAGCCCTGCAACCAGACACCTCCTCAGCACCTCTGATAGGGATATCCAATAGATCAGTCAGTGTGTGTGTGTATGTGTGTGACTGCAAATGATCCGATGTAACAGTTTTTTACGAACTGGGCTCCTAACACCAGGTTGCCACCAGTTTTCCTTTTGGTTTTTTTGCAAGAAGGGCTGAGAGGTGTTGGGGCCAGAATACCACTTCCTATCACAGATATTGTAGCTGTGATTCATCATGGTGCTTTTTATGTTTGAGCGTGTTTATTTGGGTATCAGGTGATGATGTATGCATTACTGTGATAACTAAAACAAAGTTTGTCTCCATGAAAAATGAACTTATGAGATGAGTGAATACTGAGTGATTGGATAGTGAACTCATGCCCCATATACAGTAGAGCATATGTGTGTTGTTCCATTTGCCTTTGATCTGAGCTTAACTTTTGAGTGCTAAGCAATGTTGTAGCTCAATGTCCACATACTGAGATACTTTCCTGGCAAATCCTACTTATGTAAAAGTAATCTGGAAGTATTATGCACTGCTCAGAAATGATTACAGTGAACAACAGGTTTAGGAATTTTTATTTTTTTTAAAGAATTATTCTGCATTGTTCCAGGCCAAAGGTTAATTTTTTACTTTAGCTTATTAGTGCAAAATTGTGCTTTACTATTTAGAAAACACTACATACTGCAGCGCTACCTATTTACTAGGTGCAGTTTGTGTTCCAGGAAGTAATGTAATGCAGTAGGAAGGAAAGTAAGTGAGTAGACCGTAGTCAGGATCATGGGGTAAGTCAATAAAAGCAAATTTGGATGTTCACATTGTACGGCCTCTTTAGTTGTGGGGCTTTCTGTGGCTTTATCTGTCAGATTTAAGAGCCCTCAGCTCAGCTGTCATCTTTTCAGATTTGGGTCCAAGATATTTGTGATGGACAGTGTGTTTTCCCTCCCGTGTCCTGGACTGTCACCCAGTTAGCTATCTGAGCTTTCAGACCGAGCTTTATGGATGCATGCTGACTTAGGCTGCTCTGCCAAATACATCAATATATGAAAACTGGTTTGTGTGTGTGTGTGTGTGTGTGTGTGTGTGTGTGTGTGTGTGTGTGTGTGTGTGTGTGTGTGTTTGCAAGAAAGAAACTGTGTCTCTGCGCACCTCTCTACATGAACTGTGACTCCCAGTCTTATCAATGTCAAAGGTCTGCGCCAGGCACTCCATGCCGCCTTTAGCTGTGACAGACAGATCCTAGGGGCCCCTTAAACCCCTGGGGTCAGAATTGGCACAATGTGTGATGCCAGCACAAAAACTGCCCTGCTGCTTATAGAACAGACCTGTGCCATCCACACAGCATCTGCTTTGTATTAGGCCCTTTGAAGGAAGTGCGGCATCTGGGTCAGTGGATGTGAAAGGGCTGCCCTCTGTTTTGACGTGGGGTTGCTAGGAGGGTAGAGGGTTGGATGCTTGCTAACATCCATCAAAAATGATGGTTTAAATAATGTGAGGCAATCATTGGGAAGGTTGGAAATGAGGTTTTGGTACATAACGATTGAGCAAAGATGTGGGATCTCAGACTATTTGAGAACTGAAAGCAATATAACATTGGAAGACTGAGACTGACTACGGTATGTTGCATTCTCTACAATAACACTTTGAAGATTTTCTACAAAGTTTACAACCTGTGGCCAGACCAAACTAGACATTTGGTGACTTTACTGTCTCATATAACTTAATTAGGCAGGCAAGTGGATACAATTGCACACACACACACACACACACACACACACACACACACACACACACACACACACTTACAAGTCAATTTCAGTGAGATGATACAACCAATAAGGTTTATGGTGTTTTACTCAAACTTTCGGTCAGTAATTCAATTGGTTTCCAACCCCAGGAACGAGAGCACGGCAAATAAGAGGATTTATTCAACCCGGGCCCCTCTTTGTCCAGCAACACACTCACCTCTGTTCCCCCTTAGCCTTACTCTCTGTTCCCCACTGTCCAGCTTTGTGACCCACCAGCTTTAAATCCCTTTTTGATGGATTTTCCAGCCATCTCTCCCTTCCTGGCATGTGTGATATATGCAACACCCCCCCCCCGCACACAGACACAAAACACAAACTCTTAAAACGTGCAGTATTTGTTGTATTTGTCACAACATAAAATTTGCACCAGTTTATTCTGAGTGTATTCATCAGCCGATAACTTTTAATGCTGTTACAGTGATTTCTGCCATTGAAGTTGACATAATGACTGATCAATGGTCTCCATTTAAACATCCTCCCGTACTGAGAATTACTCAGATTGATTTAACAGTAATGGAACAAATGAAAAGTGGGGTATTTGCAATGCCCAACTTTCCCAAATGATTTCCGTGTATGAAAAAAAAAGAACCCAAACAGCATGACTTCATCCACTCTAGTTGCTGATGTTCTTTTTCAACCTTGTAATTAAGAGCAAATATTTTTTTGAAAGACCTTACGTGTTCATACTGTTAGCCAGGCTGTGTGGTGCAGATCATGAATGGGATGGGTAAAAGGCAACAAGGAGGACACAATCTGGCTTTAGGCTAGCTCCGCCCCACGCGTCATGCTGTGTTGTTTTGTTTTGTGAACCATGACAACTGTCTCAGCAGCTCCATCCAGCTTCTGGATTATTCTGCGTGTGAGAGCTAAGCAGGGGGTGACAGAGAAGAGAGATGAGAAAACATGACAAGATGAGAGAAGTGGAGAGCAGAGGGGTGTGGAGGACACAAACTAAGATGTGAGGATTGCTGGAGGAAGCAGGGGAGTCGCAAAATAATTAGAGAGAGGGAGAAAAGACAGAGGTGGTAATGCAGAATTGCACGGATTGCAGGGCATGACTTTTGATTCATGTGGTGAAGAACTGTAAACTCAAATGCAACTGCTTTAGCAGTTATGACAACATGAGGACAACAGGCATTGGACTTATGGGATACTGTTGTGAATCATTCAGACCACAATGACCAAAAAGCCTGCCAGGCTCCACATTATAAAAGGCAGCAGGCCTTCTGAACATCTGGCTATTCAGTATTGCCTATAGCACATAACAGTTGTAATGTGTGTATGTTTACATTTTAACATCAGTAATGTTTAATGTAAAAAATAGGTTTATTTTTGTAAACTCTGTATTTGTTTTTAGAGTTGTTTTTGTATATGAATAAGGATTTTTGATCTAAATAAACTTGTGTATTCCAGAGGTGTGAACTCGAGTCACATGACTTGGACTCGAGTCAGACTCGAGTCATTAATTTTATGACTTTAGACTTGACTTGAAAAAATGTTCTAAGACTTGTGACTTGACTTGGACTTTTACACCAATGACTTGGGACTTGAATTGGACTTGAACCGGTTTACTTGAAAAGACTTGATATTTTACCCCAAATATAAAATTTAACATGCATATTATATAGAGATTGAAACTGTGACGTCATTCACGGGTAGAACCGCAAAGGATTCTGGGAACTCGTGGCAAGCGGTACTAGCGCACGCAGGCTTTCAATTGAAATCAGTCACACAGCGATAAAAAGAAACACAAAAATGTCAAGAAGCTGTTGTATTATTAACTGCAATAGCCGGTCGCATGACAGCCACGGGAAGCCGACGGGTAAAGAGATCGGTTGGTCGTTGAAGAGAAATTGTTCGAGCCATGTTTCCAAAGTAACAAAGACGCGACGGATGGTCTGGATTGCAGCCATTCAAAGATCAAATATAACGTCCCAGAACCCTCCAGCTCACAGGTTAGTCTGCTCCAAGCATTTACACGAAGGTCAGTGTCTTTTAGTACTTAATACGTCATTTTCATAACATAATTGGTGATATAGGTTACAAGCAAGTCTGGCACTGAACAGAAATTGTCGCGCTATGCTCCTTTGTTTATTGTGTTTATTGTGCATAAATAGTGAATTGTCCTGACACAATATTGCGTTTCGCTTCTGTTATTATGGTACATTGACAAAAACATATACTTTTATTCACAGGATAAAACAGGTTTTTTGTATCACTAATTGCCCAGTACGATTACAGCATACAATATTGTTGTCACTGCTACATTTCTGTGATGGGTACCAGAAATTATTTCCACTACTAATTAATTACCGTTGAGCTCAAAGGTCCTATTAATAAACGGTTAACGAATGTGTATTTATGAAGACGATTTGTGAGACTGGTAAGCTTATGATAGGTGCGATGGTCTTTCGTTCTACACGGTGCATTTCAAGGTCCTGCACCCATCCGTCGGTAAACTGTACCTGGGCTTGTTGCAGTGACCTGAAGTTACTAAACTTCATGAGTGTGTGCACTCACTCCAAGAACCGTATGATTATAAATATGCATATAAATATGCTAAGATGAGATAGCTGACTTCATCTAACTAGCAAATGTTTTCCAGGCTACGTTGGTGATTCAGTTTTTTTTTATATGTGTGATATTTTTGTCATGCGATTTTAAAGCCGGTCCTACAACCGCATCCAAGAATAACATGCAGCTTATCTCAGAACTGTCGGTGAAAATTATTCTTGGAGCTAAGTTTAATTGAGCTGCATTTTAAAGAGGTGCAATTTCACAATTTGTGTATATTTTCTAAGTTCACTATTTTGTCATGTGTTGAGAAAAACACAGATTAAAAAATTACATGGTCTAATATTTACATTTAGCATAACTGCAACATTATTTTTTCGTTTTTTTTTTTTTAAAGACTCGAAAGGACTTGAAATTCAAAGTTTCAGACTTGTGACTTGACTCGGACTTTTACACCAGTGACTTGAGACTCGACTCTGACTTGCCTGACATTACTTGAGACTTGACTTGAGACTTGAGGATAAAGACTTGAGACTTGACTTGAGACTTGAGGATAAAGACTTGAGACTTACTTGAGACTTGCAAAACAATGACTTGGTCCCACCTCTGGTGTATTCTAAATAATTGTTTCCCCGATATGTGAATCACTTTCTCAGTAATGACAAATTTTGATGTGATGATTGTTTATTCAGAATTGGTCCTGTAGAGAACATATCAGCATTATGTACTAAATCTGAAGTATGTTTGTGTGTTATTAAGTATTATATTATTATTATTATTATTATTAACTTCTTTACATGTAAAACTCTTATTTCTTTCACTGCACATATTTTATCTGATTTGCTGCATTTTTCTCAATATTTTCTTCCATGTGCTGGCAGGAATGCTCCCTGCCTTCCTGCTAGCTGGGTTGATTCTGGCTCTGTCCATCCCTGGCACTACATCAGAGTCGGCCACGCTGCGGTTCCTGGGGCAGACTGACTTTGTTGTCAACGAGAGCAGCGCAGCTGTGGTCCGCCTGGTCATAGAGAGAGTGGGAGACCCAGTCAATGTGACAGCTTTGGTTCTGGTAGGATATGAAGCTATCATCTAGTGATATGTTTCTAATATGTGCATAGGTTAGCAACTGTTGGTGCTGTGAACTTACAAATAATATAGAAATTCACAACAGTTCACAGCAGTGAGTGAAAATTACTGAACAATTCTGCAGCCTGTTGAATCATTTAGCCTGTTCTGTCTGTACAGTTAAACATATAAGTGTCCTTATTCTGGGAAAGTTGACCTTCACATCAGGTGAACTTCAGAATCAGTAACTGTTTTGTCTATAACAAACAACGTTGATGATATAAAAGTCCCACTGTGTCAGCAGAAACTCAGTTGGAAATGAATGGATTTTGGCTTTACATCGTCTACATGTAGCCCAGTGTCAGCTGCTCACAGTTGGTGTCTGGAAATACGAACTGGCGGTGCGATGAAGAGTAGTTTTAGGGTTTTGTTTTGTGATTCTTGATATCTTTACCATATTTCTTGTTACATTAATTTTTATACCAAGAGCTGCATTGCTGGTTAAAATACTGTTTAATGTCAGACTTCCATCCAGCAACTAACAGAAATAGATGCTCAGGAAACTCTTGCTCAAGCAAGTCCAAGTATAAATGAATTTTCTGAACTGAGCCTGCAAGTTCAGGCCTGGAGTATGCTAGTGGCACACTTTGACATGAATATAAAAATATAGGTAAACTGAAAAAAAGTGAAGTTAAAATGTGTTGTCATGTTTCATTCAGCTAGAGGGAGTTGACACCGGGGACTTTGAAGCCATTAATGCTGCAGCCTTCCTGCTGTCCAGTGAGTCCAGTAAGACCATCTTTATTGCCGTGAAAGATGACGACTTGCCTGAAGCCGATGAGACGTTTACGTTTAACCTCATGTTACAGGTGAGAGCCCATTGCTTCTCTGCGAGTTGGTGTGTGTCACTTTCTTCTCGTCCCTCAGTACTGCGCTTCAGTGTGCTACTTAATTAATCTAAGATGAAAAATAAGGCGAACACATGGACTAAAAAGCACGGCTACGTCAGTGTCAGATTTTGTGAAAGATGTGAAAATGATCTTAAATGGTACATATTACAAATCTTTTTCAAACCAATTGCCATCACAGTTCTGGATGACTTAAGCCTAGAGACTATCTCCATGGTTTCATGTATCCTTGATGGGCTGGCTTTGGCTGGTCTTGTTGTCTGCCCATCTTGTCCCTCACTTAGAGATAAAGGTCATTTGAATCCCCTGCGTTTGGCTGGTTGTGGGGGTGACTATCCCGCTTTTCCCTGTCGGCTCAGCTTTCTTTAAAAAAAAAAAAAAGACAAATCCTAAAAGAATTGTTATACCCTTTCATTTTAGATGGATTTATTATTGTTGGGCTACTCTTATTCCGTTTAACACAACAAGTTGTCTCATAAAGTTACCTTCCTTTTCTTTTCTCTGTGTATGGGAGTGAAACTAACACACACACACACACACACACACGCACGCACGCACGCACGCACGCACGCACGCACGCACACACACAGTAAAGCTGAGGGTAGAGACGCAACAATGGAAGCAAAGCACAGTAGAGATTCCTACATTGTTGTGAAATGCAATGAGTGTACACAAATATGCTGAAATAAGTTAATTCATTCATTCATTAATTGATCATTTATTCCATGTGGGTTTTTTTTCCTTTTGGCTCCCTCTCCTAAGGCAATTGTAGGGGAAACACCCCAGATTGTGAGACTGTAGTCTAAATTAAGAGAACAGCAACAATTCTAAACATCTGTCAGCAAGAGTGGCTTTCTTCACATCAGTCGTTCTCGATTTGACGCTTTTGTGACCTCTGGTTAACATTCGGTAGCAAAACTCAATTTTTAGCCTGCTACTAGAGTGAAAGACCAAATGAGGCGACCACTTTTAGCCCTTCTATTTACACTACAATGAGACAAAGCTTTGGCCAAATACAAGCCTGTCAGCTTACTGGAGTTATGTCTGGAGTACAAGTATGCGCCACAAAAGGTGTCATGGATTAAACACAAGAAAATAAAGGGAAAATCAGGGCCATAGTTATTATCACGCTTCAGTGTATAAAATCTGTTACATTGCTGGTTGACTATGACAGGAAAAGATTTGTTTTTACAGAAACAGTGTTGAGTCGTTGCAGATCAGAGCAGGTGCAGCCTAGCAGCACAGCACAAAATTACAGAAACACACAGCGGATCATGGCATAAAAGACTTGGCATGGTTGATTTACAGCGCCATACTTTCAACAGTGTTGTTTTTCAAAGTTTCTAAAGTGATTTTTTTCTTTACATGAGTGTGTCCACATAAGTGCGTGTGGATTTGTTGTCTGTGAGCTGACGTGCTACAAGGGCTCAGCATCAGAAAGAATGTTAGAGTCTAAAAAAGCCCCAAGAGACGAATGCAAGAGGCTTAAGTAGTTTTTTTTATTGTTTTTTTTATTTTATTTTTTTGCCTTGGCTTGCGCTCACCTTTACATGTGGAGACCGAAAGATGGAGTGGTTTTGATAAGAAGTTTCAAATGCACTTTGTTTGGCTGAGAAAACTTAAAGAGATATAACACATGCTTTAGTGGAGAAATGTGTGTTTCTGTTTATAATACTATGACAAGAATGTAATATAGTTGGTCATTTTCCAAAATACCTGCAGTGAGTGCATATCCAGATGTTTGAAAGTTGTAAAGGGAGATTTGAAGTTTTGGTGGATGTCAGAACTGTTGGGTCTTGTAAAAACATATTTAAGCTCACTAATGGAAACCCTGGAAACACCATGTAAAAGTGTGTTGTTGTTGTTGTTTTCTTTTGAATCCTGTCTTGGAAAAAAATAAAACCTTGCAGATCATCAGTAAACACTTAGGCGTAAGCCCTGGTAACTCATGGTGTGATTTTAGGCCTGCTGGGATGTTAAGTCTTTCTGGTCTAGCACTGAATCAGAGAGAAGGGTACAAATCCTGAAAAGGTTTCCTGCAGAGAGCTAACCTGACAAATCAACTGGTCTGAAACCAGTACTTCCTGTCTTTGTGCCCTCTCACCAGTGCTTCTCGGTGGGAACACAGGAATGTAGTGTAGCCCGTAGATAAGGCAGTCGGTCTGGCTGTCCACATGAGGATCAGGATTACCTTTGGTAGGGGGGGAAGATAAAGGAGTGTTAATATAAATACGCTATAATCTTTGCTTTATCTAAACATTTCTATTCTCCTGACTTTTCAGAGTTCCTCAAATGGTGTTACAGTGGGGACACCAAAAAAGGCAACCATCACCATACTGTCCAATGATAACGCCTTTGGAATAATTGCCTTCAACTCAGTAAGAAACTTTCCATCCACCTTCATCCTGTCTTTGCTGGTTCACCAATTTACAAACTTAAAAAAACGTAAAAAAAAAAACTGGAAACCAAAGGATTTAAGCACTTTAAATACAGTGACTTAATAAATTACTTGTTTGCTAATAAAAATAACGACAAGTATCTTAAAAAAAATAAAATAAAACAATATATATATATATATATAATACAGAAAAAAAAGAGTATGGATATCTCAAAATTAAATACAATAATTTAAATTAAATGTAAATGTTCTCTTGGTTATCTTGTTACATGTGTAAAGAGGCATTTTGCTCGCTTCCACTGCCAGATTGGGGTTCAGTTCAAATGAAATGTATTACCTGTTTTTGTTTGCTGCTGCAAATGTTACATTTCCATTTATTCTTAATTTGGATGGTTCTAATTGTCAATGAATGAAGTAGAATGTAAGCTGATTAAAGTTCTGTTTTGATGTTTTCTTTCTTTTTATCTCAGACTGAGGAGATCATAGTTGATGAACCTAGAGGAGGGAACCGTTACGTGCCTTTAACTCTAATTAGAGAAAAGGGAACATACGGTACTGTGACTGTAAATTTTGAGGTGAGATCATGTGAATAATATTAGCATACCTAAGGGACTTTTGTGTTTCAAGAACTAACAGTGTCTAACAAATCAGTGTTGCATGTAGCTTGTTAGATGCTTTTATAAATTAATCCCACTGCCTTAAAGACACTTGTGGATTCAAGAGTTTAGATTATTTAGATACAATGAGCAACATCTATGTTTAATAAATAATGCAACTGCTTTGTGTTTCATAGTAAGGATAAATTCACATTCATTTTGAGCTCATGGATTGTCAAAGTAGGAATATCACTGGGGTTATTCTCCTTCCTGTCTTCATAGATCGCTGATGGTCCCAACCCTGCCAGTGAGGATCTCAGTCCCGACAGTGGAAACATCACTATTCCTGTAGGCCAGGCTGTAGTGCACTTCACTGTACTTATTCGGGATGACCAGGTATTGAACTGATTGATTACACTGGACCAATTAAGTTTCTTAAAAATCTGTCTCTATAAATTTTTTTACTGCACTGGCAAAAGTTTGAAGTTTTGAAATTCTTTTAACTGTAAAATAAAGTGTACAGCATTTTTCCTCATCTTTTTTGCTACATACATGTTTAGAGTTTTGAATGGTATGTGTTTTGCTTTCTCTGTGTACCAGGTCCCAGAGGATGATGAAGTGTTTTCAGTAAGACTAACTGGTGTAGCAGGGGGAGCTCTCCTCAAGCCCAACGCCAGCAGTGTTCGGCTGAGAATCCTGCGTAATGACAGCCCTCTGCGGTTCTCCCACACTGTCATGGCAGTACCAGAGTCTGCGGCAGTCATTGCCCTCAATGTGACCAGAGGTCGATTGACTGAGGATGGACCACTCATTGGCTCTGTTGACACTGAGGTTGTGTTCTTTAAACCTAGTTTTTCATGTTTACATAGTCTTTTACTGCAAAAGCACTCATATACACACAATCAACAACTTATATGTAGAGAAAACAGAGAGCATTTGTCTAATTTGTATGAAACATCTGGACTCTACTGTCTTTAGGTTTCTGTAGATTACATGGTGGTGAGTGGTGAAGGCCTGGGCAGTGCCACACCAGCTGTGGATTTCTTCGATCTACAGCCAGTCAGAAGAGTTACATTCCCTCCATTTGTCTATAAAGCTAGCCTGCTGTTCAACATCAGTGATGATAATGTGCCAGAACTTGCAGAGTCCTTCCATCTGGTCCTCCTGGAGGACACGATCAGAGGAGATGCTGTGCTGGTATCGCCTAACTCTGTGCAGGTGACCATCGAGCCCAATGACAAACCTCATGGTGTCCTCTCAATCAGCAGCAGTGCACTGGTTCAGCCAATCAGCATCAATGAAGATCTGACACAGAGGTAGCATTGTTTTCTCTATAAATGGGTACTATAAAATTTGTTGTATAATCTAAATCAGGGATGTCAAACTCATCTTATATCGAGGGCCAAAAACAGCCCACTCTGACCTTAAGTGGGCTGGACCATTGAAGTGTAAAGAAGTTAAACTACGAATTTAATCCCTAAGATAGCTTAATATAAGAAAATAACTGCGGTTTCAGCAGTATGTCTTAGATTTTTCATGATACATATATGAATAGTGCTGTAAGAAAATCTTTTTAAGAAATGCATGTGTAAAATTACAGAAAAGAAATCTGGTAGCTTCTGTTAATTCACAGAAAATATCCAGTTTTTCTGGTCCCATTGTAGAAAAACAAAATAAATTTCTATAGTAAATTTTGAAAAAACACCTTTTTGTTATTAAATTGTTTATTAATCACTTAGTTAATCTTGTGTAGCATGAATGAAGTAGATCTTTATCAGTAGGAAAAGCTGTAAAATGTTTTAAAATACATTTAAAAGTCTGAACGTCTATGCCCTCCTCTAGAATTTCCAAATCTATCCAGTGGGGCAGATTGTGCTGATTCTGGTCCCCGGGCCTTATGTTTGACATCCGTTATCTAACTCCTCTTGTGTTACATGCTAGCTAAATCTAAACGCTAATGTAAAAATAAAATCAACCATTTACATCCAAGATTATCACTCCTCCAGATATGATGGCATCGTTATTGTAAGAATCGGAGGCAGCTATGGTGAAGTGTCTGCCAACTGGTCCATCAGCAGAAACTCCAGTGATCGTTCACCAGTGTCAGATGATTTGAGGCCTGAGGTGGGGCAAGTAAGATTTGCTGCCGGTGACAAGACTGCTATTATTCCAATAAACATTGTAGCTGATGATCAACCTGAAGAAGCAGAGGCCTTCGTTTTCAAATTGCTGCCTAGTACAGTAACTGGAAATGCTGAGGTTGATGAACCCATGGAGGTGAGTTTAAAAGACGTATTTTTTCAAATCAATGAATTAATTAAATTTTTTAGGATTATGGATTATTTATATTATTATTTATTAGGATTATGTTGGGGTATGTAAGAAAAAATTAGCTGCACTTGTTAGGGAACGCATGTTGCATGTGTTTTGCATGTGTGTGACCTACTGTAAGGCACAGTGGCAAACTTGGCACATGCTGCAAAAGTCGACCCCTTAGTGTGTAACTTTGCTCTGTGGGTGTTCCCTTAATGTGGCTGAATCAAAACAAAGTCGAAACAGGCGGCACACTCTGAGTGGGGTGTTTCTGTGGGGGGGTTTTTTAAGCACGGATGAAATGGTGACAAGTTTTTATTGCTTCCATCTTTGTCCAAGCCTCTTGGCTACATGTGAAAGCAGTGGGCAGATCCAAGACTTGTTTATGTTCAAGGCATTAGATGGGACTATAGGCCCTGTTTGCCATGTGTGCAGAACAAGTTTGCTCAGAAGAATTTTCTCGATGCATAAGCAAACAAATATAAAAGAAAGTTCATGACTGCTGTCAGTGAAGTTGCAGATCCTGTATCACATTCCAAAAACGGAAATATGCACATCACACTGTGCTTTAAATCAGTGAGCGTGCCAAACAGTGCATCTGACAAGTATAGGTTCCATGACTGAACCACAGTTTAATGCTCGTGGAAACTACTCTTAACAGTCTTAGCACACTTAATTAAAGAGGATGCCCCTGCTAAAGTTAGCTCAGGGCTCTGTTTTACTACTCTCAGTCTTGCTTATTTTCTTCACTCTCTCTGTTCCTCACCTCTCTTTTTTATGATCAAGATACAATCTTAGTAACATAAAAACAGGATACTCCACAAAATCCTTCACTGTAATTGATGGTACACCCAGGCTTCATTGCTATTATTTGAGACCTGTTAGCTCGCTCCATACGGGGACTGTACAACCCTTGTTAGCAGTGAAACTATGAATAGAGGGGCAATTTGTGTTTTCTAAAAGACATCATTCCTTCATCATTCAAAATGTTCCATATGTCTCCTTCTTCTTTGCAATTTTTTTTCTCCCACAATTTCCTCAGATGGTTTTCTACATTCAGGACAGTGACGATGTCTACGGCCTTTTTCGGTTTGACCCAGCCAAAGAGCAGAACATCCAGAGCCAACCTGAGGGCCGTTTCCTGTCTCTGAATTTTCTGCGGAGTGGTGGTACACTGGGTAACGTGTCTATGGCCTTCGGTGCCCTCTACATTCCTGCGGGTCCCATAGACCCAGCACGGGCCCGTGACCACGTCCTGAATGTTAGCGGGACCATTAATGTGGTTTTTGCCCGTCAGCGGATGGTCCACATCATACTGCCGATCAGGAATGATGCCTTTCTGCAGAATGGAGCTCATTTCTTAATACAGGTAATACCACTGGAAACAAGGTAATTTAAGTTGTAATTCAGCTGCGACGTTTCACATTCACATCACCAAATGCATTCCTTCTGTTTCTGTCTGTACCTCTGGCCAAATTGGTACTATTCAAGGTTTAAGTGCCTCATTTGGATGTGTGAATGGTTTTACATTGGCACTCAAATCTGGCATGTTGCTATGGGATTTACCCAGCTGTCCAAACTAACAACATCACCTAACCCTTAAAGCTGGCAAAAAAGTACTAGAAAAGCCTTCTTCACATTCTGTAGATGCTTAATTACTTCACACACTTTCAGCTTCAATACAAACACATATGTGTACAAATATACATAGACTGAGGGGAGCATCAACAGGTCTTTCAATGCAACCTACAAACTGACAATACAGTCGTATTTGAGTGTAATTTGTTGTTTTCTGTCTGATGAATATGTATCTAGCCTTCTATTTTTCTGTTCTATTTTTTGTAGTTGAATACACTGGAACTGATCGACATAAGTCCCTCAATTCCGTCAAACAGCCCAAGGTTTGGAGGATCGCTAAACCTGACCTTGACTGTCACCCCTGACATTGCAAATGGGGAAATTGGCTTTACAAGCAACACCACAGTGGTGGTTTATGAACCAGAGGACAGCAATACCAGCACAGTAAGATATACAAAGACTATCAGTTTTGTGAAGCTTGCCTTTGTTCGCTTTCATAGTTCAGTGCTTCATAAACATTCAGTGAAAAAAGAAACAACAATGTTCGGAGTGTGAATAATTTATACAGACTGTGTCTAAGTGTAAGAGGCTGATTCTGATAATTGTCGTAGGTCAGCCTCCCTCTGCGGCGTGATGGGACGGACGGTCGGGCTGAAGTGTTCTGGAGTCTTAAGCCAACTGGAGCCAATCGTGGGGATGTTACTGCTAATGACCTGAAACCTTTTGGTGGTTCTGTCATCTTCGTCTCTGGGCAGAGCGATGCCTCCATCAATTTCACTATCCTGGCTGACAACATCCCAGAAGTCAACGAGACCTTACTACTCACTCTCGATAGGTAGGGCCATTAAAGTTAATTGACATTCATCGTTATATTTATTTTAAGTGTTTATTTTAGTCATTATCAAATCAGTCTTGGCATGCAATAACTATAATACATTCACTTTTTGAGGTTATCTGTAATGGTTTAAAGTCAGCTTATGCACCACTTGAGTCCAGTAGGAAAGGAGGGGCTGACTAGGTCCTGATTCTTCCCGTTCTTCCTTAGCTTGTTTTGCGATGCATGTTTATTGGGGGTTAATCTGTTAGTCTACATTTGGATGAGAACGACAGCTTTCTCTCCCTCCCACTCGTCCCCTGCAGGGTGGAGACTGCACGCTTTATAGTGTACTTTGGGTAAGTGGAGAGTGGAGTGAACCTGGGGCTTTTGTGTGGCGTGAATCACGTCTTTGTTTTTCACAGAAGGGCCTACTTCAGGCTTTCTGGAGGTCTTTGGTCAATGTGGGGATGAGGGGGTCTGGGACACGGTGGGGGATTTTGTGATGGTGTGAAAAAACGTAATTCCAAAAGAAAAGGATTGTTGGAAGAAAATTGAGAATCTTCTTTATATGTTCTTGCACTAATTTAACCAGACTTGATTATGTACCATTTAAAGATGCAAGTGTTTGTATGCATGCAGTGCCTTGACTGTGACTGTTTTGAGTGCTTCATCCTGTCGTGTCTTTGTTATTCCCATTATGTTATGCTTGCTTGGGTTCAATTTTCCCAGCACATACACATATACTTACTCCCCTGCTGAGCAATAAAGAGGCAGGCAGGCAGTTGATTGACATTGTTATTAAAAGTGGGCTAAACAGCGGGGCTTCAGCATATAGAGTCAATAATGAATGAGCATCACACAATACAAAGAATGCTTTGAGAAGTTTAAGTTAAGCTACTTAGTCATTGTTATTATTGTTGCACGTTTTACGTAAACACACAACATAGCAAAAGTACAATAAGCAGACATTTCAGAGCTATACTCAGCATGAAACTGACACATACCTGCCCTAAAGCAGCTCCATGTTAATGCAGCTCCACAATTCCTCATTAAAGAGGATGTAATGGCATGTCTTTTTTTCTTGTTCTTTTGTGTTTAGTTATAATAATAATAATAGTGTATGTGCTTATATATGCATTTCTGTGTGCACGTCTCAGGAGTAACGTTGAAAATCAGATCCTGAAAGCCGGCTTCACCAGCCGAGAGATTATCATCATGGAGAATGACGATCCGGGGGGGGTCTTTGAGTTCTCCCCGTTATCCAGAGGTCCATGGGTTATCAATGTAAGCCACAGTTTTAAAGCTGCCCCAAAAAGAAATAGGGTTTATTTCCATTAGTATGTGTAGTATTTGACCTTGGATGTGGCCCAAACTGTTGCACATTCAGTCAAAGACCTCTTACTGCTTATAAATTTCAAATCTGTTTGTTATTATTTTGCTTTTTTGAGTCAAAATTGGTATAGCTACGCTTGACAATTTTTAGAATTTACTGGTCAGTTTAGGTGTTTTTTGACTCACGACTGACTCACAATAACTGACAATTACTGTAACTTAGTGATAGGACTTTGAAATAATTCCCTAATGTGTGTTACACATGTAGAGTCCAAGTTTTGCCTTCATAATTTAGCTTTTTTCTGTGCATTGTGACGTTAGAAATAGCTAATATTTTGTAGCAGCTTTATTACCATGAAATAGTAGTCAAATGCAGGTGTTGCTGATTTCATTAAGTAAAGGTCTCTACCTGAATACAACCTTTATAATAATAATAACAGTAATAACAGTAATAATAATAATAATTTCAGAATGGTTGCTGTGAAAATGTATTTTTGAAAAATGAGTTAAAATTGACTTAAAGGTTCAACTGAATATATTCTTAGCTTCTTTGCTCTGAAGCTTGTCTCTTCTAACCTAGGAGGGTGAGGCGGTTGAACTGCATGTGGTCAGAGCCCAGGGACAGCTTCTGAAACAGCTGATACGATATGCCGTTATGCCCTCGGGCAACAATGAATTCTACGGTGCTACGGGCATTCTGGAGTTTAAACCCGGAGAGAGAGAGGTGGTGGTGGCGCTGGTGGCACGGCCTGATGGGGTGCCAGAGGTAAGAAATGGCAAGATATTAATATTTACTTATTTATTTTCTGCATTTTACACAGTGCTGCAGTGTAATTCAAATGCATTATCCTTCCTACTTTCACATTTAATAAGCTATGAAGTTAATGTTTTAAAACTTTTTCAGTGTGATTACTGTATTTGTTTATTTTGTTATGTGTGTGGGTACAGCTGGACGAGACTTTTTCTGTGGTACTTAGCAGCCACAGCACTCCACCTAGTCGTCTTGGCAACCACCGGGAGGTCAACATCACCGTTCGGAAAAACGATGACCCCTACGGAGTCATTGAGTTCAGCCAGTCGGGACTGACAGTGGCCATCAATGAGAGCAAAGGAGACGAGACGCACCAGGGTAACTTGAAGTAGCAGTCCTTTAGATAATAGTAATACTTTTCCAGGTCAAGTGGTACCTCATTGACACTTAAAATGGATCTAAGAGGAGTGAATCACAGAAAATTAGAGTGTCCAACTTTCATGTGATTGTTAAGGAAAACAAAGGCTGTCTGTGTTTTTGTGTAAAACATGAGGACATGTTAAAGTAGTTCCTCTAGTGAATGGCCTGTATTACCTGTATTTGCTATAAATAAACATGTGTACAGCTAAAATCAAATGTAGTTTATCTATGAGAAAAAAAACATTCAATTTCTAAATTGATCATGTCTGTTTGCCCCGTTTCTCCTTCAGCTTTGTACCCCGTGATGAGGAACAGGGGTCACTTTGGCAAAGTGTCAGTTTTGTGGGTCTTGGAGCCAGCACTGTCTGGAGACGTCCGCCCCGTTCGAGGAAGCATCACCTTCGAAGAGGGGGAGTACCTGAAAAATCTCACTTTCTTCTCTGTACCTGATGAGGTAAAATGTAAACTAAACCTTAAAGAGCACATCGTCCACAGCTCAGTTAGTTTTCTTTGTTTAAATTTCTTTTTTTTTTTTTAAGATTCCAGAAGAAATGGAGAATTTCACCATCACGCTGTTAAATGCGACAGGTGGAGCAAGACTGGGAAACATAGTCAGTTCCAACTTATGGATTAATAAGAATGATGACCCCATTTATTTCTCAGGTAAAGATTTTAATTATATAATAATACACGTGTTTTCCAGCTTGTCCTCCCTCTCTGACATCCTTCCCTTTCCTTCATTTTCGCACTTTCATCGTAGAACCCGTCGCTGTGCGGCTTCAAGAAGGCGGTGTGGCCAACTTTACAGTTGTGAGGGCAGGACGGGCAGACTTCGTGGCCACAGTGATGTACCGAGTAGAGTACAATGATGCATCGCCAGATGACCTCTTCTTGCTAAGTAATGACACAGTGCTGGTATATGCTGTGGGCGAATGGACGAAGAACATCTCTGTGGCTGTAAAAGATGACGACATACCGGAGACCGATGAGCCTTTTTACATCGTTCTCTACAATGCCACTGGTACGTATGTGCTTGTTTTCTTAAAAAAGTGATGAGAACAAAAATGTAGCAATATGCATTACAATGATATATGTGTTTATGGCAGGTAATATATGCTTATATAGCATTTCTTTATAATGTAAATGTCATTCTCTTGTAATAAAGACGTTTTTTTTGCTATTGGTTAAGAGTAAACCATATTTTTCATGTATTTTCTTTTGGTTACCTGCCTTTGGACAAGAGGAAGGTACATCCTCTCCAGTACACGCTGGACAGGTCATTAGTCTGTTGCAAATTGATCAGTGACCGATTCTATCTATAACTTAAAATACAATTAACTCTGAACCAATAAAGAAACACACTTTTTTTACACTTCGGATAATAAAAATATCTGCATTTTTACTCAAAGTCAGTTGTCTTTCTTTCAATGTGGCTCAAATGAATCAAGCAATTCATCTGAAATTAACATCTTCTGCTCTGTTTATTATTTCTGTCTGTATCCTGTACGTACTAAGAGATGCAGCAGAGGTATTTAGCAGTGTCTGTGATAAGACTAAAGGCTCTCATGGGCCTATATTGTTTTTCATGGATGGGAACGGTAGGCCAGTGGGACAAAACAGGAACTTAATAACCAAACTCCAGACGGTCTGAGAGACAAAGGCAAACATTCCTTTGGCGTCTTTCTGTTTACTGATTGACATGGAGTAGAATCAAGAAAGGGTTAGCCTCTTCTTTATATCGGAGGGCTGTGCTGGCATGGATTGTGCTAAAAGTCAATAATCCCAATGTTAGAAGTAAGCTAAACTCATACTGGCGTCTTCACACTCTTTACCTTGTCTGCTTAATCACAAACAGATTTGCATGCTTGTTTCAGGGTACTCGTTGTCCGGCAACTTGAAGTATGTGCTTGTGAGAGGATATTGCACTTCTGGTGCTGCTATAGCTACACTTTTTCCATATTTTTAAACTTTCAAATACAATAGTTCTGGTTTAGTTCTTGGTGATATTCACTTTAAGTCATCTGCAGAGAGAATCCTTTGTTTGGAATTTAGCTTATTCACAAATCATCCACCTTATCCTCCTAGGCTTGGTTACCATAGTAATAGCGCGCTATGTTAATGAGACAGTCTCCTCCTATTGCGTGAAATTTAACATGGCAGTAACAATATGGCCAGCACTCTGTGTGTCTGCCTTTCCTTAATTATCTGATTCCAGCGTCAATAATGTGCATGTGTCCACAGGTGATGCAGTTGTGTATGGAGCAGCCACAGCTACTGTGGTGATTGAGGCCAATGATGATGCCAATGGGATTTTCTCCTTGGAACCTGTAGAAAAACCAGTTGAAGAGGGAAAAACCAATCACTTTTAGTGAGTAAGATTTGGTTAATATTACTTCACTTGAAATATCTTGTGTTTTTTTATTTGTATTTAATTTATGATTCTGTCAAAAACAGTAGTTTATAATCTCCAAGTACTATCAAAACGCTAGAGTTGATATTTTAGACAATTACCTATGTTCTGTTACTGAAATATTTTCTCTTTTTTTTTTCCTCAGTGTACTACGTGCGAGAGGCCGTTTTGGGAATATTACAGTATTCTGGCAGCTGTTTGCCAACGATTCTTTAACTCCTCTGGAAGAAAACCAGGAATTTACAAACACAAGTGGATCAGTCACCTTCACTACAGGGGAAAAGACCAAGCCTATTGTCCTGGAAGCCATCTCTGATAAACTTCCAGAGTTCAATGAGTTCTACATCCTCAGGCTGGTAAATATCTCAGGTGAGTAAAAGAAAAGCATAAAATAAAACTGATATAAGACGCATAAGACAGATATGAGAAGAAATTTCACAAAGCAGAGAGAAAATGAGATGAAATTAATTTTTCTTGAATCATCAGTAACTGCAGATTTAATTTTCATTTGGAAAACTCTGACACTTGGCCATTATTTCTCTAAGGCGGTTACCCCGGCGAGGGCGGACGACTGGCTAAGAGTGCTCTAAATGCCTCTGTTTTCATCCCGTTCAATGATGACCCATTTGGTGTCTTTGCCATTTCTGAGGACAACATGGACCAAGAAGTAGCTGAAGATGTTCTCTCTGAAGATGATATGGCTGATGTGACTTCTTTCACCATCCTCCGTAAGCAGGGCACTTTTGGTGATGTAAGGGTGTCCTGGGAAATTGTTTCTGGTCACTTCCCACAGGGCCTTCCTCGGATGGATGATCTGCTCCTGGTAGCTTCCTTTCCAGATGAGGTAGAGCTCAGGCCTCATGCAAGGAGACACCACTCAGCCACAGACACTTGGTTTTTCTCCGGGCTTCCTGGAGCTTATGGTACCATCTCACCTGACGATGGGCCTGCAGCCATTAGCAACTTCACCTTTTCTGCTTGGCTTTTACCCAGACTAGATACTGACGGCTTCATAGCATCCAAAGGAACAAATGGAAGCTTGTACTATGGAGTGAAGGTCCACACCAATGAGTCTCATGTCACTGTGATGCTATATTATACAGTAATAGGTTCAAACAGTACCCAAGTGGCCCGGGCCTCTGCAGAAAAGTTTTCTGCAGATACATGGCTACATGTCATCATAACAGTTGATGATGGGATTATTGAATTCTTCTTGGATGGCAGACCTATTCCTGGGGGACTGAAAAGCATCAAAGGAGAGGGCATCAGTGACGGTAAGCTTCATTGTTCATTCCATTTATTTTCAATTTCTTTGACACATTTCTTGCAAAGGTAAAATCACTCTTTATAAATAGCTCATACAATCACTGTAGGTAAATTACAAAAAGCTCTAACTCACCAAAAAAATATTTGATTCATGTGTCAAAATGAAAGTCAGTGAATCAGTAAGAAGTTGTTTAGCATTGTGAGACCAGGATACCCAACTGTATTGCCTACCATAGTTAATATTCTTCAGATGGTGATTTAAAGAATACAAGATTTGACATTGTGCTTTTCAAAGCAAACCAGCAGTTAGTATCTGCATTACTATATATTAGAGTAACAAACTAGCAAACAGTACTGGGACCACCTGTTGCTCCACATATTTTCATCATCCTCACATCTAATGTTGTCTTGTGAGGTGTAACAGTGGAAGGAACTGCATGCATGCCATAACCATCCTCTGCATCCTTCTGCATCTTTTCATCCTTACTCCTCTCCTTTTCCATGCCTGTTGCTGCTAAGAGTAAAGCTATTCAATTGATAAAAAGATAATCTGTTTTTCTTTGCGTCAGTAACTTTTGATATTTACAAGTGTGGAATAAGAAATCAAATTGAATCTTGAAGAGAAAGGCTCTTTCCAATCTGGACAAGTAACAGACTGTTCAATTGTCATTTAAGAGTCGTAAAAAAGTTTTAGTTTTCAGTGTCAAAATGTTGTCCAAGGTCCAAACTGTGTAGGAAACAGTTTTCAAATTGTTCAGAGTCTTAAGTTCTTACATAAAGATAAAAGGCATGTGCACCTTCACATGCTCTGCTGCTTCCTCATTGTTCAGGAGTACTGTACTGGGACTTCCCAGTGCTTGAGTGACCACTTACCCTCAGCAGTGCTGCACATTGTTACTGCTGAAGGGAATCGGTTGGCATCTTCTTTTCTTCCTATTCTCTCTAATTAATGGGCACAATAGCCGGTATTTGACCAAAAGCTCCCATAGGGGAAATATTCTGACGCCTCTGTGGCTTACTCCAGTCACAGTGGATTTATCCATTATCATCAGTCATGTTGTGCCATTGTTTTCTTCTGGTAACTCAACCTATGCATGGAGTGCTTCGTGTCAGGGCTTTGTACTTGGTCACTGTAGCAGATTTCCTGCATTTGTCTCACTTTGTGCAAGTTCACAAAGTGATAGGTGCATGAGGTGTGAGTGTATAAATGAGTAATGAGAAAGAGCTAGACCTAGGCATTTGTATACCTTAATCAAGATTCTGTTTCTGGTCCCTGGAGTAATGACCCTTATTACGTTACTAGTACACAACACCGCAAAGGAGGCTCAATAATCAGTGTGAAAATGATGCAATTAGTATTCAATTGCTTTGATCTCACCAAGTCTTAAGTTAAATATGTTTGTGTTAAATAACACAATTGCACTGGAGTAAAAAAAAAAGTCTGTGGCTATGGCTGTGACTGGTAAATCAGACAAACAATATGACAGCATGACAAACACTGTAAATGAGAGATTCTAGGAAATATTACTAGAATTTACAGTACTGTGTATTTTCCCCCTTCCTGGTGATTTTTGTTTTTGTATTTGTCACATTTACATGTATCATCAAACAAGATTTTAAATCAGACAGAGACAAACAAAGATAACCAGAGCAGCTTTTAAGTGATGATTTAATTGCTAAAGGGATTAAAGCTATCCTTCCTATTTGGCCAAATGTGAAATAGTAATTCTCTCTCCTCTTATTAAATTATGAATTAACTTCAAAGGCTGAGTTCAATTTCACTAGCCACATATCATGCTACAAAGTAAAAAATAAATAAATAAAGCTGAGAAACAGAAAAGTCATTGATCTCTATAAGTCTCAAAAGGGTTACAAAGCCAGTTTTAAGACTTTTTAGGATTCCAGTGAACAACAGAGAGTCCCATTATCCACAAATGGAGAAACCTCGGAACAGTTTTGAGCAAGCGGTCACAAAATAGCCCTGAACAACATCTAAAGAACTGCAGGCCTCACTTGTCTCAGATAAGGTAAGAGTTCATGATTCAACAATCAAAAATGGGCAAAAGTGGCATCCATGTAGGAGTCCCAGGGCATAACCGCTGCTGAACAAAATGAAAGCAAATGCTCACCTCGCACTTTCCAAAAAAGCATCTTGGTGATCCAAGACTTCAGGGAAAATATTCTGTAGACTGGTGAGTCAAAAGTTGAACTTTTGTGAGGTTTGAGTCCTGTTACATATGTGTAAAACTATCACAGCATTTCATAAAAACTACAATTAGGTTATACAGCAGGACAATAATTTGGATAATCTGAAACACACTTGCAAGTCTGTCTTTGAATGGCTAAAAATAAAAAAGCCAAAAAAACAAAGCAAAAAGAAGGTTTTGTAGTGGCCTAGTAAAAGTCTCAACTTGAACCCAATTGAGATGCTTTAGCATGAACACGCTCATAAACCCTCCAATGTGCCTGACCTAAAAGAATTCTGTAAAGACAAATGGGACAATCACTGGTAATCCATATTTTACAGGAATGTAAAAGACTCATTACTCAGCCTGGTTTTCTTCGTCTAATATAAAAAATCTGTTCTGCTCCGAAACATGTAAATGAGACAAAGATGCAAAAAAAGAAAGAAATCATGAAGGGAAGTAATTTCACAAACCTGTTCAATGTATATGATCATGTCACATCATTATGACATCAAATTAATTATGCATTAAACATTAAAAAATATTGTTCAGTGTTTTTTGGGTCATTTTTTTCTACCCCAGGACCTGCTTCAATGTTCATTGGGTCAGATCTTGAGGGTAAACAGCGTTACACTGGCCTTCTCCAGGATGTCCGCTTGTACCACACTAAGCTGAACCGCAGCCATATCCACGAGCTCCACACTCAGCCCCCTAAAGCAGACCTGCGTACCATCTCTGGTTACCTACGATACCAGCAGGATGAGAGGCAGAAGTCATTTGTGGTGGAGGCGAGAGATGACACTGAGGAGGAAGGAGAGGAGGTATTCTACCTACAGTTGGTTGCAGTGCGCGGTGGAGCACGCCTCCCCCTCCCCAGACCCACTGCAATTTTACGAGTCTTGAAGAGTGACAATGCCAATGGGCTTTTTGGATTCACTGGGTCCTGCATACCTGATGTAAGTGTCTGTTGTTATCAATAGTCAAGCTGCTTCATGAAAGTCTTTCAAGCAATTAAACAAGAAAGTAAATCAGACTACTAAATAAATTATGTGGTTTGCATGACCACAGTGTCATTAATATTGTGCTTAATGTCATCACTCACTTGTCTCTACACAGTAAACATATGCATAGAAGCAGATGTAATGTAAACCCATTTGATTGTCAGCCCCTGTCCTGCTGCATTTTTTATTAGTCTTCATGCTCGGCTGCAGAGAGAGCATGCTTTCTCTTAGTAGCTGGATTGGATGAGTGGGCTCTCGTCTTGGGTCATATCAGGTAGAGTGACAGCTGGTGAGGCAACAGCAGGTCTGTCGGTGAGGGCATTCCTATAGTAGAGGATCAGGAGTTCCTTTGCTAGAAATGAGAGATCTTGTTCCCCATTTCAATCAATATAACAGGTGGCAGAGCTGCTGATGGCATTCCATCAGAACCAGTGCGTCTCCATTACTGTATCTCCTACCGCTAGAAAATTAAAGGCAAAGGAACATGTGGGCTATCAAATGATCGCACTCTAAATCACATTATTAGTATGCTGGAATTATATTGGGCTGTAGTTAGTAAGGCTAGCGCATTTGAATCTAACAAATTGTAATAAGTGACGAAGATGCATTTAGTATTGATCAAGTCCTCCTTTGGTTCTGAATTCATTAATGTTTTTATTTCTTTGTCCCCAAAGACCACCGCAGAGGGCTCCACTATATCTTGTGTGATTGAGCGTATGCGGGGATTGCTGGACCATGTTTATGTCAACTACACTGTAACCCAACTGGACAGCGACACACCGGCCAATCAAGATTTTCTTAATGCAACCGGAGCTGTGCTTTTCACGCCTGGAGATCCTTCTCAGGTTTGTGCGAGAGTTGGGGAAAGCCCTTCTGAATTTATGCAGGATGACAAAGACTGTAGTCACTCACTGCGTACAATCAAATGTTAAAGCAGCTACCGATTGCTGTCTTTCAGATTCACCCATCTGTAGTGTTTATTGATAACCAGCCCCGCCTAGTGGTTGGTTGGTTGGTTGCAGATTTTTGGATAAAATAACAGGTGTTTGCTGAAACTGACCACTTGGAAGTGGCATAAATATAGATTATTTTCAAAAGTGCAATGCAATCTAAAAATACCATATCATACCACTTAATTTATAAAGCACTTTAAAAAAATAACAGGACTGACCAGTACCACCAGTGCTGTACAATAACACCAAGCATAAAAGAAATGCAAAAGAGCTGTGGAAGTTAAACCATAAAAGAATACATCAATTAAGAGACTTAAATAAAAACAATTAAAAGAATTTTAAATTAATTTGTAAATGAACTGGAAGCTGGTGAAGCGAGCAATGGAGGCCTACTAATTCCAATAAGAAGTGCATTGCTTTAATTGAGATGACGTTATAAAATGATGTATTAATATTTGAAGGTTGCATTTGGAGAGAAGAGGGTTGATTTTTTAACAGCAGTCTCAACTGGAAACATGCGGGATTTTACCGGTGTGTTCAAATGAGAGTCGAACTTTAGAGCAGAATCCAATTTCAAACCTGAATTTGTAATAATCAATTTCTCATATGGGGCTGGAGAGGAAAGGTGGACAAAGGTGCCACTGGGTCTAAACAACATGACTTTTGTCAAATTTAGCTTTTGTTCATCTTTCTGTTAGGTACTGAACCTGCTGGTGTTGGATGATAACCTCCCAGAGCTTGCAGAGTCCTTTCAGGTTGTGCTGGTGTCTGCAGAGTCCGGTGATGGGAAGCCAGGCTCGACCCCCACAAGTGGAGCAAGCATTGACCCCAATAGCTCTGTTAACACCATCACTGTCACAGCTAGTGACCATCCCTATGGTATTTACTACCATTCCCCAAAAACAACACTATTTTTCTCTCAGTGTTGCTTAGTGTATAAGCACAAGTATGTTTATTTTGCTGCAAGTGGTTTATTAGGGAGCTAAAATATCAGTACAATTTTCCCTCTTCTTGTCTGTGTCTTACTACTTTCATCATACCTTTTGCCTCCTTCTTATTACATCCTCCTTACTGCTGTCACTAAACACATGAACATCCTTATGCAGGGCTGCTGCAGTTTCAGCCCACTCCTCCAGGAGAGGGTTTGATCTCTCCAGCGTTGGAACCTGCTCACATCACTGTAAACGAAGAAGATGGAGAGATTAGTTTGCTGGTGGCCAGAGCTCAAGGCATTTTGGGTAGGATCATGGTGGGATATAGAACAACCCCCTTCACAGCATCCAGCCCTGAAGACTATGAGGTTGGTTTCACTGATGATGTATTGATGAACAAGCAAATAGGTGAAGGGAAAATATGTTTTGGCTGCTCACTGGTTTCCTATTTTTCCATATGCTCCTGGCAGGACTCAGAGGGCATGTTGGACTTTCTTCCAGGGGAAAGGTTAAAGTTCATAAATGTCACCATCATAGATAATCCTGTCCCTGAACTGGAAAAGATATTTAGAGTGGAGCTCTACAATGCAGATGGAGGAGGTGGGAATTCTTAGCTGTATGATCAGCATGTTTTTTTTCTCAGTTTTTATCTTAAGTAGCTCTTTATTGCACATCTTTCTTAGCTGTCTTTACCTTTTTTATTTAGAACTGAACTGACCCTGTATTCTGCGCTGCTGTTTTTCTGTATTCTATGTGTGGTCCCCTCCTGTGTGTTTCCCAATACCTTCACATGTGGCTGCCAACCTACGCTCCTTCCCATTCGCCCTTCAATCTTTACTCTTCTGATGTGACACTTCCCTGATCCTCATGTTTGATCCATCAGTGGATCATTTTCTGCATAGTGAAGGGAGTGGTAGTGGGGAGAGTGACTATCAATTGCTCCTTCCGTCCTATCGCCACCATGGTAAGTAGCCCCCTCCTTTTCCCCTTCAAACTGCTTCTAGTCTGTGCTCCTTCTTCCCCACAATGGTCTGCGATGCATATACACACTCATACATTTGCAAGCGTGTGTGTGCATATACATGTTTGCTATAATGTGTGTGGTATTTACATTAAGCTGTGAGCCTCTGTGAGAAGGAGCTCAGGGAGATTTATGTGGGAAAAGCAAACACCCTTTCATGGAGCAAGAAAATTAAAGTAGTTAATGTGAGCTGTTACATACCACTACCACATACTGTGAAGTAATCTCCACATAATGTATAGAGCTTGTATTTTAATCTGATGCTCTTTGGGATACTAGTAATATTAATATTACTTTATTAACTGGTAAGGAGACTTGTATTATCATTGGTCTGCTTTAACTGCTTGATTGATACTTTTTTCATTTCATTCGCTTTAGGATCAAACTCCTAAAATGCAACCAGAATGAATTAATTGTTAGTAAAATACATTTGATATTTTCTGTGCAGCCAGCTTGGGAGTTGCATCTCGCATTGCAGTCACCATTGCAGCATCTGATGATGCCCATGGAGTGTTTCAGTTTAGTCCTGAGTCGCTGTCTGTTAATGGGACAGAGCCAGAGGATGGGCATAGTTCTGTGCTTCTGAAGGTCAGTGTACAACACTATTGAAAAATTAGGACCTTCCCAGTGATTGTTTCTTATGTTCTTTGTTCTCATTTTTTCTTTCCCAGGTGGATAGGTCCTTTGGTGACCTTTCCAATGTAACTGTGTACTGGGAAGCTGATCCCAGTTCTGAGGGGGAGCTTCTTAGCAGGTTTGGAAACATCACCTTTGGTGTAGGCCAGACTTCACAGAACATCATCGTCACTGTGGTCGAGGATGAGATGCCCGAGTTGGACAAGAGCTTCACTGTGTCCTTGGTTAAAGTGTCACATGGTCGTCTGGGTGTCAGGACATCTGCTAATCTGACTGTGCTCGCCAGCGATGATCCATATGGTGTTTTTGTATTCGCTAATGCATCAAAGTCGGTTCGACTTCCTGAAGCTGACTCAACTGTCTTCCTCGCCATCCAGCGACAGAGAGGCCTGATGGGTCAGGTGTGATCTGCAGAAGATTTAGAAACTTAATAGAAACCATAGAAAATAAATCCAGTTAAGCTTCTGTTTTTTTGACTTTTAAATATATAAATAGCTTGGATTGACAGATTTCAACTTGTGGTATCATGTATCAAATTATATATTGTTTTCCGTTTTTATTTCATCTAGGTGCGAGTCACATATGGGACACTAAATGAGAAAGACCCAGAACCCTACAGGACCCCTGGGGTTGGCCGAGCCACTGAGGGGCGGGATTTTATTCCTCTGCTCGATTCTGTTGTATTCTTGGCCAATCAGAGTGAAGCAAACATCACCCTCAGAGTTTTGGATGATGAAGATCCAGAAAGGGATGAGTCGGTGTTTGTGAAGTTAATCAGTGCTCATCTCATCAGAGGAGAACAGGGGAGGCTTGGTAAGATGAAGACATGGAAAAAATACTTAACATATGATATGATATGATATGATATGATATGATATGATATGATATGATTCTTTCAGTTTCCAATTCCCCTTCTCTGGGTGCCAGGAGTAATATTGTAGCTCAGGTGATAGTGGAGGCCAGTGATGATGCTTTTGGAATCCTCCAGCTGTCAGCATCTGCTGTCAGTGTGGCTGAACACTACGTTGGGCCCATAATCAACGTCACCCGTGTTGGGGGCATTTTTGCTGATGTATCTGTAAAGTTCAGAGCAGTGCCTTTGACCGCTAGAGTCAGTAAGTATGACTGTAGAGGTGACTCTTTCTCTCTACAGTATGCGTGTGAGCAACAAGGCTTGTCATTGTGTTTTCAACATGTTTAACTTTGTAGGTGAAGACTACAGCGTAGCCTCAACTGATGTTGTCCTCCTAGAAGGGGAGTCCAGTAAATCAGTACCAATCTATGTTATTAATGATGTGATCCCTGAGTTGGAGGAGACTTTCCTCATTGAGCTCATCAACCAGACGACAGGAGGAGCTCTTCTGGGAGAGGTTACACGTGCCATCATCACCATACTGCCATCCGATGACCCTTTTGGTGCTTTTGGTTAGTAGCCCATATACAGGATCATTTTAACCTTTCTTTCTATTCACAGTTTGTCATTGTTTACCAACTTCTCCCCCCCCCCCTTTTTTTCTTTTAAAATCTATCTAGTCTTCAAGGCTATTCCAGTTACAATAGAGGAGCCAGACACTGACTCTACTGTTGTCACATTACCTATTGTGCGTAATGCTGGCACTATTGGCACAGTGACAGTTAAATGGCAGGCCACTGTCAATGGTAAACTGGCAGTAGGGGACATTAGGCCCACATCAGGAGAGGTAACGTTTGCTCCTGGAGACACCATGAAGACACTCAGTGTGGAGATTCTAGCTGACAATGTACCTGAAATTACTGAGGTAAGAAGCTGTGGGTGGAAATGTCATTGTGAATTATCTCAAATGATACATTATTAGAAGTATTTTTTATTACTTATTATTTGTTATCTTTGTCACTTTCTTTCTGTTTTTTCTAGACAATTAAGGTAGAGCTAATTGATGCTAGTAATGGAGGAAACTTGGGAGCTGATACATCTGTTAATATAATCGTGCCTGCCAATGATAACCCGTATGGAACAGTGTACTTTGAACACTCTACGTACCGCGTCCAGGAGCCACTTGAGGGAGTTTATAGAGCCAATATCACTGTTCGTAGGAGGTATTTTTTTTATTTTATGATTTCTGTGTCACTACATTCACATTGAATAAGCTATTCCTCTCTGCTGTCGTTCTGTTGTAATCACCGTTGTCTTTATTACAGGGATGGTCACTTTGGTCGCTTGGAGATCATGTACAGCACCTCTGAAATTGACATTGTTGGCATGGCTCAGGATAAAGGCCAGAATCTGTCTATGTACTACAACGTTCCAAAACCAGGCGTTCCAGCTGCTGCACTCCTTAAGACATTTAACCTCACCGGTCAGAGAGACCTCCTGGCTGCATGTGCTGCTGCTTGTCTGAGAGAGCGTGCATGCCAGGCCTTCTCTCTGTCATCAAGTGGGACCCCATCTTGCACTTGGGTGCCATCAGGGGCTGATCAATTGACCTCTCAGTCCCAAGTTATGACTTATGTAAAAAACATGACTGCAGCTGCTGTCTTGTTCAGTTCCCAGGCTGTGGCAGGAAGTGATTACACCCCTGTGACGGCTCAAAGAGCCTTCATGGATGATGGATCAGTGGTTGCAAACCTCACAGTCCTGATTTTGACTGATTCTTTCCCTGAAATGGATGAGAGCTTCTCCATTCAGATATTAAAGGTAAAAATCAATCATATGCTGTATGTTTATTCTACATTAATGATGGTTTAACTTCTTTGGAATAAATTCTGTATTTGCTGTCATTAGAGTTTTATGGGAAACTGTAAAAATTAAACCTCTTTATCATGTGTTGTCTGAAGGTCGAGCTAATAAATTTGACCGTACCACAGAAGAACTTGCCCTCAGTTGGTCAACCGGACAAAGCAGTAGTCACTATAGGGGTGAATGGAGATGCATTTGGGGTATTTTTGATCTACAGCCTCAGTCCCAACACCACTAATCAGGGGCTCTATCTAGAAGTTCGAGAGGAGCCTATGGTTGTGCCTCTGGTTATAGAGAGGAGAGGAGGGAATCTGGGTACAGTCACTGTAGAATGGAGCTTTGTTGGAGGAGAGGCTTCACCAGATGCCGACTTTACGGGGACTGGAGGAACTCTGGTCTTTGATGGTATGTGCATTACTCAACAATGAGTAATAGTTTTAGGACAGCTTTCTATTAAGTGGGTATCCAGTGGTCCAGTGTCAGGTCCTTATCAGACCTAATAATCTGGTGGATTAGAAGAACATCTAACACTTAGGCTATGTGGCTTGTCTTTTTTCCTGTCTGTCTGCAGGTTCTTTAAAGAAGACAGTAGAGATCGTAATCAGAGATGATGCTGTACCCGAGGACAATGAGAGCCTAATGATTGGACTTGTAAATACGGCTGGAGGAAGTCGAATCCTGCCCAGCTCTGACACTGTAACCATTGTGATACTGGCCAATGACAACGTGGCTGGGATAGTAGGATTCCATTCAGGCTCCCGCTCTATCATCGCCAGAGAAGGTGGATGGCTGTGTTTTGTAATTTGCAAATGTGCTTCAATATTTTCTTTATGGTGTGTGTACCATGTCCGCCTCATATTATTATTTATATTTATTTAGGAATCAGAGAATACACAGCATGCTGCCGGTTTTCTGTTTATATATTGACTTAGAAACGTGATCAACTGAGATTTCCATACAACTAAAACAAGTATAATAATATTCAATTCAGAAGTCCATAAATCTAACCATGTTCAAAAACTACAAGAAATACATCTATAAGATAAATGCATGTTTCAGACTGATTTGAAATTTAAAGTTTCTCATTTGTGGCTTGCATTGAATTTACTAAACATTGGAAATAAGGGCATATAATTTTAAAAAAAGGTTATACTCAGGTTACACTTGATTGCAAACGTTAGAGACATTATGTTTTACCTTACAGGTGAAAAGCTGTCCCTCTTAGTGTTGAGAACAGCTCCAGGTCTGGGTAATGTTACTGTGGAATGGACTATACAAGGGCCGCTTGTACACCGAACCTTCACCCAAACCTCAGGAACCCTGTTCTTTACCAAGGTAAATAGTTTTGTGGCAGAATCATAGTCAACCATGTTTATTTCACAGTTAAAGCACAAATGTGTAATTACCGTCTGTAATTGGGCACCTCGAGGAGTAATTGTATGTTCTGTGAATGTGTTTTATAGGGAGAATTGAATGATACCATAGTCCTTCAGCTTCTTGATGATGCCACACCAGAGAACAAAGATGAATACAGAGTTTCATTGTCCAACATACAAACCTTTGGTAACAAACTCCACTTAGTATCTATTTGATTGATAATTGTGTGGCGTATCTTTGTGTGCAAACTATAAATACCAAAAATAACTCTTCCCTGCAGACTTAATAAACTGACTTCTACACAGGTGTTGTGGTGACGGGCCATGCTGCCCTTGATGCTCAAGGCAGTGAGGCAGTGATTACTGTGGACACCAGCGATAAGCCCTATGGCCTGCTGACTATTGCGCCAACATCTCTTAGAGTGACCACAGAGGAACGAGAACAGATTATAAAGATCTACATCAACAGAGAGTTTGGAGCCTCTGGTCAGTGGTTCAACTATGAATTTAAAAAAAAGGAGAAACATTCTAACAAATTAATTCCTGTATACCTCTTAAAGTTTTGTATCCACTTTTTACAGATAAACCTTATTTTTGTGTGTACAGGGGCAGTGAATATCACCTATGAGGTTATAAGAGGTTCTGTGCAAAACCTATCCCAGGTAGAAGGGGCTCTAGCTGAGCCGGGACAAGACTTCATCTCCGGTACCGGTTACGTAATTCTTCAGGAGGGACAGACTTCTGTTGCCATCCCTGTTACCATACTGGAGGTAAAACCTGTGACTGCCTCCCATAATGCGACATTTCCATTCATCAAACTTGACAGCACTGTTTTATAACTCACCACTGTGAACTCTTCCCACTGTGCCTCAGTAATTATATACCCTTTGAACTTTCTTCTCATTGTTATTAGGTGTATGTGCAGAATGTTTGCGATGCTGAACTGGCTCGACAAGATGATAAAATAAGATCTTGTTCACTTTTTTTGGAGCAGATTAATTTTGATTTGTAAGTTCACATTTTTTTTTGTTTTATTAGGATGACATCCCAGAGTTGCAGGAATTCTTCCTGGTCAACATAACATCAGCAGTGCTCATCACGACCCTCGCAACTGTTCCCCAGCTAGGTATGGAAAACTGTGAGAGTGCTCCAGTCACTGCTTAGTTTTAGTTATGTTAACTTATCCTTAACTTTGACCATAAAATACAATGTTATAACTTCTTTGTCAAATTACATTAAAAAAAGTTTTGCTGTTTTGTTTCTTTTAGATTTTACCGCTTTTGTCCAAAATATCATTTGCGTAATTTCACAAAATCCCTCTTTTCTTTTCCATAATTTCTCTTGCTCTGTCTGATGAGTAGAGGTTGTGTATTGCACATTGTCAGGTAAAAATAAAATGCTCACAATGCCCAAAATCTAATAGTAACTGATGCACAATAATAGTTTATGGTACATTGAATCTCAACATTATAGTTATTTTTAAAATGCACCATGAAAGAGCTTGGTAGTTATTGCTACTGCTTCTGCATAATCCAAACCTCAGGCCAATTTATGAATGAGTAAGTTTAGAAAGTGATGACTTGACAGAATACTACAGGCAGAATAGCACTTGGAGGTTCTCAGAATACTATCAGCCTTCTGCCTGGAGACGCACTGTAAACACACGGCAGCTCTTTTGGCAGCAATCATTATGTGGGTTGGATGGTGAGATTGATGCTTTCCATGATTGAGGAAGCCTGGGGATTTGGAGGGAGCCGAGTAGCCCTGTGTGGTGAGGAAAGAGAAAGCCAAACTAAACCCGTAGCTGGCCTCCCAGTGTCTTGGCCACAGAGTCAATGGGAAATGACTCTTCAAGAGGTCATAAATCAGTCCACCCAAAAGACTTAGCTCCTCAGACTCACAAGGCACTTACAAGAGGTGATTCTTAGCTATAATCCTTCTCTTAAATGTAGCATGACAGAAGATAGATCTTCTACTGCTTTCTCAATACACTCTATTGCTCTTGGTGCTTGCGCTGTAGTTACAGGCGAAAGAAATCACTGCTATTTACCACGGTAAACATGACAACCTTAAGGTCGTCATTCATTCCGTCTGTGATGTGGTGTCTTTCCCAGACACACAGGGTCTGGTGGCAGAAGTCAGCATTGCTGCTAATGATGGAATCAGAGGAGTCATTGAATGGACAAACACTGTGTAAGACAAGCATCCAGAAATAACTCAGATGTTCTGTAGATGATTTGTAGATGCTCTAATAAAAAATGTGTTTTGGTTTTCAGGTTTGAAGTGAATGAAACAATAGGGTCTCTGACTCTAGTTGCCTACAGGAATAAGGGAACACATGGAAATGTTTCTCTTTCCTTCTTCGCTCAGAACCTGGAAGCTCAAAAGGAGCTGGACTACAATACAAGTGAAACGGTACGCACAGCATCAGCGACCTGGAGAAATGTTTGAGTATTAACAAGGACAAAATGTATTGAAATTGTAATATCTTTAATTGCCTTTCATCTAAAAGCGATTCTCAGTTCTGAACAAGATGAACAAGTTTTTAAACTAAGGTGCCCTGTCTCCACCAAGGTGATCCATTTTGCTGATGGTGAAAGGTATAAGTTTGTAGAAGTGCAGATTACCGATGATGCCTTTCCAGAGAGTGCTGAGAGATTCCAGCTCATCCTGTCCAAGCCTTCTCCCGGGCTGCAGCTGGGCACCAATACCACGGGTATGTAAAATAAAATGCTGTGATTTTTTTTTTTTTAACTCAGCAGCCTAAGGCAGCTTATAGGCCATATTCAATTAAAAAATCAAGACTTTCAGTTTAAAATTTGATATAAAAGTTTAAACCATTACAATAGCTAATACTTGTTACTGATTTGATGGCAGGATTTACAGAAATTGTACAATTTTAAAAATGTGTATCAGGCCATCTCAAGTCAGTGAATAGTTTTATATTGAAAATGGTGACTATACCAACATCTTCAAGCGTTTAATATTGCAGTTAACTGGTAAGTATTTGTTAAAGTCACTACAAATAAGCTTCAAATAAGCTTATTAAGCTTAAAGTTATTTACACTGCATTAGATATAGAAATATATAATAAAGACACCTGGTTTGCTATTATTATTATTATTATTATTAATAGCTAATAAATCAATACATGTCCATGTTACAGTATTGTTTGGTCTGTTTGTGTTGCTGGTAAACTGATGTACTTAGTGCACTCATATGTAGAAAAAACATTGTGCCTGTTGCTAGGCTTTTGCTAGGCGATGTTATGGCGTCATAGTAAATCAACGTTTGTGAATATAAACGAGATGTTCTTGTTGTTAACTTGAAATGATTTTCATAACATGTTATAGGTGCGTAAATGCTAAAAACAGGTCATTTTAGTCAATTGGTAGTAGGTGGCTTGGTAACATGATGACATCATCATGTCCGATAGGTAAGAATCTTTGATCAATATAATACTACTTATTTCTTTTCTTATAGCAACTGTAACTATACTGGCCAGTGATGATGGACATGGTGTAATTTCATTTAACACCACCAAGCATTTCCTGTTGAGAGAGCCCACCTCTCTGTCAGGGCTGAGTGAGAGTGTGGCCAACCTATATGTGGTTCGAAACCCAGAGGAAGGCACATTTGGCACCGTATCTGTTCAGTTTACCATCACTGATGCCAACGGCACCCAAGCGGAGGGCGATTTGATACCTACACACGGGTTTGTGGTCCTGGAGGATGGAGTCAGATTTAAGGTGAACAAAATGAGATTTTTACAGCATACAAACTGATGCGTTAGAAAACATCCATACACGTGTGTCAGTTTTCCTTTTATTTTCCATTCCAAGCCTTAAAATTGCACCTTATAGTAGTCATCTGTAATCACAACAATTATCAATTTATCATTTCAGAATTGTGTGGTGTGCGTTTTCTGATTAATGATGACTCACATTTGTGCTGTTTCAGATGCTGGAGATTAGCGTAATGCTTGATGCTGAACCTGAAGGGAATGAAACCTTCAGAGTGACCCTGTCAAGCCCAACAGGAGGTGCACGGCTCGGTGACCAGCTCCAAACTCTCATCACCGTCCTGGAGAACTTAGCTCCTTCTGGCCTGTTTCGAATTGGACCTTCTCTCAACAGGTCTGAGCACAGATGCATTAAAACCATCATAAACTTTGAAAAGATGTTTCTGAGTGTGCTCAGACACTCTTTTATATACCTAGTCCTCTTCATTTTGTGTTATCTGTACAGAACTAGCACTGAAATTGTTGCAGAGGAAGGTGGCAGAGCGGTCTTCCTCACTGTGTCTCGCAGTAATGGTTTGGAGTCAGCAGTCAGCGTGGAATGGGAGATTCAGTCTGGCACAGCTGTTGCCTCAGGTCAGACCAATAAAGGTTTAAATTTTAAGCCACCGCAACCTACCAAAGTCTCTTAAATTCCTCTCTTTTCTATTCTGGCTCCTTTATTTTGTTCCATTGTTTGTTATTTTTTTATGATTCCTTTTTTCTCTTTTCTTTAAGGGGGTTACGTGCCAGTCATAGGCGTGTATCAGACCTTTGAAGACAGTCCAACCTCTGCTTGGTGCTCACTTCCTGAGGGACCTTCCTTGCTGGCTGTGAGGCTAGATATGAGGCCCACTGTTGGATCCTCTCACACCTTGGCCACTTTGTATCGATGGCAGGGTGTTTTCGTGCCAGTAGAGGTATGTTAGCAACACTGTATCTAAAACAGCGTGGTGGTCCTGGTACAATTAAGCAGCACCTCCATTGTTAGCTTAAAAATCTCTTTGTCTTTTTGTTGTTACAGTCTGTTACGATTCAGGACCCAGGCAGATGTGTTGGGTTTGCAATAAATGGTTCTACCTACATAGGCATTACACATAGTGGCCTTCCTTTCTCCCCTGCTGCCAACCTCAGCATCTTTAAATTGCAGAAGGATCTCAATATCACATTGGTAATTCTGAACCCAATAATAATACAACATTTCTATCAAGTTTTCTTACATTACTATAACACTTCTTGCATTATGTCTGCATAATTTGATTTCTTTAGGAACAAGTCTTGGGTGTTGAAGCCCTGAATGTGAAACACTTCTCCACTGAAGGCAGAGATTATCTGATAGCGTCAAGCCAGGTGACGATGACCACTGAAACAGACTTAATTATTTACTTTAATGTCAAAATTATTACAAATATGCAGATGTTCCTCGTGTAAGGTATTCAGAACCTTTTATGACTGAAATTACTTTCGTCTCCTTGATGCTGCAGATTTTCATTTGGACTGGAGGCTCTTTTACGCTTCACCAGACTCTTGACTTCAAACAGGACATCCTCAGTGCAACTACGTTAACTCGTGCAGACACTCCCTACTTGCTGGTGTGCATAGACAGACAGAATGCGAGCTGCTTCCTGCTTCGGTGGACCAGTGGAAGATTTCAGAATCCACAGCCTCTCCCGCTTTCTGGCAGAGCAAGTCAGGTGGAGAAAATCAACAGAAGAACTGAGGAAATTCTTCTGTTGGTTGCTGTTGAAGGTGATCTTTCCTGCTTTGGCATGAAATGTGTGAATGGTGCAAGTTTTATTTTGAATTTAAATTCAGGTATATCCATATTTGAAGATAGGTGACCAGAAGAATTAAGCAGAATTGGAATGAAATACACATAAATTCCTAAAACACTGGCGCAGAGATTGCATATTTACCACATTTAATCAAGTGCGTGTAATCTGCAGTATGCCAAAATGATGGTTTGGTTTTTGAAGCAATGAGATGCCATTTTTTCTGGTTGTAGTGTTTGTGTGTATTGGGCAGCGGTTAGATCTTGGTTAGCTTAGTACAAACAAACTGCTGATACTCCAGAAGGAAAACAGAAATATTTGTATCTATTACATTGTTCTGTTGTCTCAGTTAAGTTTGCAAAATTTACCATGTCGACTAGGCCCATGTATTTATACTATGCTCTGTATATTTTGACGAGACATAATCCTTCAGAGTCTAAAAAAAGCACAGCGTGTTTTTGGTTCAGACCCCTTGTGGGTTTATGGGGAATGCCTTAGTGTGGAGCGGAGCAGAGCCACACATTGGCCCAGAGTTTGTAATTTGTCAGTCCTGGGTGTGTCAGCGAGGCCAGTGGTTTCTTTTTACACAAACATGCTATTCTAGTGTGAAAGAACTTAAGTCTGTATTTGTTTTCATGTGCCTGTATTTTTTCAGGTCTGTTTCCATCCTGTGAGGTGTTACAATGGAGCTCAGAGCAGGCTTCACCACAACTCCATCAGTCTATTCCTCACCCTGGCCTCACATCTATTCATTCCTTCACTGATCCTTCTGGAATCGGTAAGCACAACTGTCACAAACTGCCGTGTGATGATACACTGTTGTCTGTAAATATCTGGAGAACAGTCGTGTGATGGACAGTACTCATAGGATGACAGTTCCTCATTCACTAGGATAATGATACTAAAAATACAGCAACACACAAAGAAACAAGGTTTTGTCTTTAGCATTTTAGCATTCAGATGCATGTTAACACAATGCCAAAATCTTCCCAGGAGTGGATGTCTCAGCAAAAAGACCTCAGAGAAATTGCAAAAAAACTAAGAGCTACATGTCAGACTCTAAGGGCCGCAGTTAGCTTGTTAAATGTTAACGTTCATGACAGTCCAATTAGCTTGCCCGGAGGGGTTGCCAGGAGAAAGCCTCCTCTCTTTGAAAAGAATATGGCACCATTGTGGTTTGTTCAGTTGCCTCTGAGCAAACCACAAGACTTCTAGAACAATGTCCTTTGGATAAACAAGACCAAATTGGCCATAATGCACAGTGCCATGTTTGAGATACTGTCCATAAATAAATGCCCACAAACCTCAATGAACTGAAGCAATGTTGTAAAGAATAGTAAGCCAAGATTCCTCTGCAAGGATACAAGACTGATAAAGTCATGCAGAAAATGATTACTTCAAGTTTTTGCTGCTAAAGGTAGCTCCACAAACTACTGAATCATGGTGTGTATTTCTCCACAGTACTGTGAAAGTTTCATTTTTCATGTGACTGTATACTGTACTGTACACAGTTTTTTCAATAATGACGTAAACTCACTTAAAGTCTGAGGTTTGAAAAACTGTGTTCTATGTGGCATTCAAACACCTTAAATACTTTTCTCTTTTTCACAGCTTATGCTCTGCTAGCTGGTAGAAATGGTTCAACGCTGTACTCCTGGAGGCCTGATGTAAAGCTGTTCACCATCATCCTCAGGGCCCCTCCAGCCATTAGCTTCTCCTCTCTCATGGTTCCATACTTCAATATCACAAAGATCCTCTTGGCTTCTTCTGAGGACAATAGCTCCACTGTTTATGAATTCACTTCGGTCTCCAATCACTCTGATTTCATACCCAGGTATTCAGATTGTGTGAAGTTGTACATTTTATTATACAAGGTGAAGACACAGTAGTTTTTCTTCAGAAAAAAAGAAGCATATCATCAAAGAGAGTTCTGAAATGCTTGTTGTGTTTCCTTTACTTTCTCACATTCAGTTTTGGGGAGTTGCACTTTGCGCCAGGTGATAGTGAGCTGGAGATAGCCCTGAACATCATAGATGATGATATCCCTGAGGTGCAGGAGCAGTTCCTGGTCAGGCTGAAGAATCCAAAAGGTGGAGCTGAGATTGGATTTGGTGGTCAGGTGAAAGTAATTGTCCCAACCAACGATGATGCCTACGGAGTCATCGGCTTTGCTCAGGTAGGAGGATAAACCTTTTGATATTAGATGGCTTGTGCATTTGCTTAACATGTCTATCTTGTTATTGTCTCAAATTATTTATTTGCAATATACTGAATACATAAAATGTGTTTTATTGCAATCTAGAAGTATTTGTTATTGCATCTCTACAGAACTCTCTGTCTATGGAGTTGGAGGAGTTGGAGCAAGATAATCAAATTTCTCTAAGTGTGGAGAGAAGAAGAGGGAGTTTTGGCAGACTCACTGTTCACTGGGCTGCCAATGGCAGTTTGGCAGACATTTATCCAACTTCAGGAGTGGTGAGCAACACTTCCTCTGTTATACATAAAACACATGATGTACTGACAACATGTTATGAATTTAATGTCATTTAATGTAAAACGTTATTTTCTATCACAGGTTACTTTTTCAGAGGGTCAAACAGTAGCTATCATATCGCTGGCTGTTAGAGCAGATGGTGTCCCAGAGTTACAGGAGTATGTCACAATCACCCTCCGTGATGTCACCACTGTGGGACTTCAAGACCTACGACAGGCTGCAGTCATTGACCAGCGACGGGCTCAAGCTCAACTCACCATCTTACCAAATGGTTCTCCCTATGGAGTGATTGGATGGCATCTCGACTCCCAGTTTACACTAACACAAGAACCACAGAGTAAGAATTTCTGTGAAAATAAATGGATGGGTGGATTATTGAACGAGGCTCAGTCAGTAAATGTGGGTTTTTATTGGATCTCAGTGAAAGAGGTTTGATGTAGTGTAATTAATTTTAGATAAATTATTGTTAACTTATTTAAATACATTCCTCAGTCGCAGCTTCTGTTAATTTAGCTTGCTGTGTTTGAGACTTTCTTGAAAAATCACAGAATATCAAATTTTTACTTTTGTGGTCAGTTTACAGTAATCACACTGAGATTTACCGTAAAAGAGATTTGCTGCCATTTTCCAGCCATGCCAGGGAAGCCTGAATCGTAGAGTAAAAGTCTTTGAAATATTCTTAACCTACAGGTCTTCTATACATTTATACAGTATGTAGAATGGATTTGTAATTATTTCTGTTGTGTTTTATTACTGACTTATTTACCACAACGCAATTTCTTTTCAACCTGCAGGGGTTCCAACCAATGTGACTCTCTCCATTGTGAGGGAGCAGGGCTCCTCAGGTGAGGTGGCAATCTATTACACAACCAGGCCAGCTCTATACAACCCCCCCTCCAACCAAGCCACCGCAGGACAAGACTACGTTTCCAAAGATGACACCATCATCATGATAAATGGTGCTACCGTGGCCCTTGTTACTGTTACAATCCTACCGGTAAGGATGTGCTGATGAGCAACACCTGTTTCTTCTCTACTTAGAGAAGAAACAGGATATAGTTTAGCTTCTGTCCACATTTGGTAGGAAATAGGACCAAAATATTGTTATTATACGGAAAAAAAACTGTGAGCATGCTTACTTAAATAGGTGAAAATATTAAATCAGATTCTTTATCTTACTAATTCTGCAATAACAACCATTCACACTCAGGATCAACAGAGAACAGACCTGGTTCTATTTAAACACTAGACTTTAAATTGTTTTGCTTGTTGTGTCCTGTTCAATCAGGGTATAAACAACCAATAATCCTCATTAAACTATCGCTTCTCATAGCCTTCCTTATTTAAATTTGTATTAAATTTGCACAGTTTGAGGTTACTGTTGTTTTCACATCTTAAGGTTTATAAAAATCATTGTGAATTTGAATAACGGTTTTCTATTATTTCGTGTTTTCATGTATGCATTTGTTTTTCTAAGGATGATATCCCAGAGCTGGCAGAGAGTTTCCTGGTAAACATCACTAAGGTGGAGCTCGTTAGTGAGTCAGTTGGAGCAGGGCAGCCCAGTGTGAAGAGACCTGGTATGGAGGTAGCAGAGATCACGATCCCGGAGAATGATGATCCCCGAGGGATTCTCCAGTTCAATGTTTCTGAGGTGAGGTGAGCATAGGACATTACAGAGAGGTGAGCTTGACACTGAATTATTGAGGTTGTTGGGAAACCTCCAATTTGATACATAGAAGGCTTTTTTAAAAAGCTTGTGATAAAGAAATAAGTAAGTAATGCAACTGTGAAACATCAAAAAATATCTAAATTAATAATAAACAGTAACATCCTTAAAGATGTTTATTTCAAAATTTCTTAGTCATTGAAAATTTCTTCTGAATTTCTTGTCTAGGATATAGCTGGAAGTGTCATCCTGGCCTATGAGATACCACCACCAGACAATGTTCTCCTACTATCAGTGTTGCGACTCGCCGGTACAGTTGGAAGACTTCTTGTCTACTGGGAAGCTCAACCAGTCACTGCCGATCTTAATGACTTCAACCCCCTTTCTGGAAACATCACCTTTCAGGATGGGCAAGTGAGTTAATATTGGTCCCGTGTTGAAATTAATTCACAATAAATATCACATGAAGTCACTATATGAGGCTACTCAACTATTTCTAGAGAGAAGCCACAATTGCTATCACCATCATAGACGATGAACAGGTGGAGCCTTTGGAGACCTTCACAGTGAATTTGCTGCGTGTGATTGGTGGTGCTCGACTCGGAAAAGTGACCTCAGCGACTGTAAATATTCCATCAAATGACTCGCCACTCGGACGATTTGGATTTCAGAAACGAGAGGTGAAACTAAAACATCTCTGTTGGCATCAATTTCAAACTTAAAACTGACAGTTATTGTTCTATTCAGTGTAGAGTAAACAACATGAATAATCATCTTGCCTAATCCTCTCCAAGGTTGCCGTCAGTGAACCAGAGTTTGTGGATGATCCATCTGCTGTGGCAACACTAACAGTGCTGCGCAGTATGGCAGGTGTGGGTGCAGTGACACTGGTGTGGCAGCTGGAAGTCCACGCTGCAGGGGACCTCTCACCTTTAAATGGAACTCTCGTCTTCAATGAGGTACAGTAGAAAAAAAGGCGACTTCAAGTATCCACCAGTTTGTAGTCTCAATCTGTAAGTAGTAGTAAGTTTCTTCTTTAATTCTCCTTTACGTTTCAGACTGAATCTATGAAGTCATTTGTGATCAGAGCCCTTGCTGACACTGTAGTGGAAGGAGAAGAGCGTTTCACTGTACAGCTGTTTCCTGCAGATAGTGGTGCTGTCATAGACCCCTTAAATGGTTAGTATGCGAAAATAAAATGTCAAAATGCAGGTGCACATTTTGAATTCAGTAATCATCGATCTAGTCCTCTATAGGTATGGCCACCATCACCATCAGGGGTGACAAAGCTGCCCTGGGGATTATTGGGATAGCAGAGTCCTCTAGGAGCATCCTCATTGGAGAACCTCAGGGGAATTACAATGGGAGTGCCAGAGTCAGGTGAGATAATTGTCCTGATTCAACCTGTGAAGACAAACAAGAGGTCTCAATTGGAAAACTTGTCATGCAATGTGTTTCCTTCTTCCAGCCTTGTGCGAGGGCCAGGTGTGTTTGGAGAAGTACAGGTGTACTGGAATATCACTCCAGCTGCAGTTTCTGAGTTTGAAGCAATCTTTGGCACTGTGACTATGAGAGATGGACAGTCTACTGCTACCATTACTATTAAGGTATTGAGCAGTGTTCATTGGAAAATTGTGGCATTGTCTCTATCTGTTTATTTGAGGACAAAAAGCAGAATAATAACGTAATGACAAGGGATTTCCATAAAATTATCACAGTCACATCTTTTCTGATGTTAGGTCTTGGATGATGAACTTCCTGAGACGCGCCGTGAGTATCAGATTACACTGACCTCTGCTACTGCAGGACTGGACATAAGTCCCACGGCCGGGCATGCCAGAATTATTATGGCAGCAAGCGACAACCCATATGGCCTTTTCTCTTTCACCCAGAACCAGATCAATACAACTGAGAAGGAAGGAATGGTAAAGTCATAAAAAAATACCCTGGTACATGATGTATCATCTGGTGTAGTTTCATAACCCACAGCAATATAATTTAATTTCTTTTCTTCAGGTTAATGTGAGTATCATTCGCTCCTTTGGCAATGAGGGAAGTGTGTTGGTGACCTATGAGTCATCAAGTAGCACAGCACTCAGTGGACTGGACTTTGCTCCAGCTTCAGGGCAGCTGCTACTCACCCCTGGCCAGAAGTTGCAACAAGTGGCCTTGCATATCCTGGATGACAGTCTTCCAGAGGGGCCTGAGGTGTTTTTTGTTAACATCACTGCAGTGGCACTAGACAATATCAGGTAAGAAAGGTTAAGAAGGTGCATTAGATTTATAATCTTGTTGAGACGGTGCTGTTATTCCATAGATATTGCTGATTGCAAGGATGCAAATAGAAAAAAATCCATGCATACCAGTGACCTAAAATATCTGCTGATGTGAAAGAGTTCATAGGCAACTAGTTGTTCTGTGTCTCCCTCTTGTGGCCAGAGATGTTGACTACACTGTGAGAGAGTCAGGTCTACAACTGGACCAGCCTCCAGCCGTAGGCAGCATCTCTTCTCTGGCTGTCATCATACTACAGAATGATAATGTTGAAGGTATCCTGGAGTTCAGGCAGGACTATGTTAACATTACAGGTAACAAAAGCAAGCAGTTTTTTGTCTTGTAAAATGCTGAAGTTGCACAATTTGCTACAAACTGTTTGACTTAATTATAAGTTTATTTCTGCATAAATAATTCTTTTTTATCATGCCTTTCTTGCTTCCAGTTGAAGAGGATGTTGGCACCCTGTTGATCCCAGTGGTGAGAAGACTGGGCACATACGGGCGAGTCTCTGCTCAGTTTTTTTCTAGAAGCTTGACCGCAGCACCTGATGTTGACTATATCCTGTATAATGGCTCAGTGACATTTGTGCATGGACAGAATACCAGCTACATTAATGTCACTATCATAGATGATCTGGACAGGTGAGAAGAATAACTAAAAAAATATCTACAAGTCTACCTTAAAGTATACAGTATATTTATTCCACACACAGATACACACCTAGATGAAAACACACAGTTAACAAAAAAGACATTATTTCATTCAACAACTACTGTAAATCTCCTTCCCCAGTGAATATGCAGAGGTATTTGAGGTTGTGCTGGTTGGAGCTACAGAGGGTGCCGTTCTAGGCTCCCAAAATATTGTGAGGGTAACCATCGGTAAGAGCGACTCTCCAAGTGGGGTTGTCAGTTTCCTCAATGAAAGCCTAATCACCGTGGCCAATCCCAACTCCACTCTGAAACTCAGTCTGGTTTTGGAGAGATCAGGCGGCCTTGTGGGCAATGCAACGGTATGAGGAACAATGCTATAAAAATAAATCGCATCATTGCAGCTTACTGCTAGAGCACGTTGGTTTCCATGGTGACATCATACAGTTCAAACTAGCCCTCTCTTTTCACAGGTTGCTTGGATAATCCTTGGCCCTAACAGTAGAGAGGCTCTTCCCCTCATCAATACTGACATTAGAGGACCTGTGAACGGGTCCCTGTTCTTCAAGGATGGAGAGAAAAGCACGCACACCATAGAGCTGCGGATTCTCCCTCATGGGGAAGTAGAGGTGGAAGAGACATTTGTTATAGAGCTCAATATTCTGTCTGGAGAGATGGATGTTGATCCTCAGGCTAGTTCCATAACACTGAAGGTATTTCACCATGTAATGACTGCAAACTTGATTTCGCCATCATTAATCAGTTCGCTCATATTGTTGTGCACAGTTTCTCTTTCAGAGCACTTTTTTCGCTGAAGGCAAGTTGTACTGGAATTAAGCTCGGCACCGCAATCATTCCTTTTCTCCAAATGTTTTTTGTCTGTCAGATAGAGAAATTTGGTGATCCCAATGGTATCGTCCAGTTTACTGAGGATGCGCTTCGAGAGCGTGTCTACAATGAATCCACAGAAGCAGAGGGCCCATTGAACATTTCCTATCTGATTATGCGCAGAGAGGGTGTCATGGGTAACATCACGGTATGGTCATATCTTAAATATACATTTACTGTTTACTAATAATATCCTGCTTAAACGAAAAATATAATACTTTTACTTTTGTAAACACAACCATATCGTATCCTCAGGTGCACTGGCGAATACAGAGTGACTCAGATATTGCAGGTGACTTTCTAGCCTTAACTGGCTCAGTGATGATTCGGGAAGGCCAAAGAGAAGCAGAAATCGTCCTTAAGCTGATGCCTGATACAGTGCCAGAGCTAGAGGAGCTCTACATTCTTCAGCTCATATTTGTGGAGGGTGGGGGTACTCTGGATGCCAACCCGAATCTGATCAGAGCTCGCATCAGGTTTGTTATTTGATCAGTTAGAAATGGTAGTAGAAAAATCAAAGACTGAATGACCTTAAAATTACTATTCCTCTCTCTCCCACAGGGTGCCTGCTAACGATGAGCCTCATGGGGTTTTTTCTTTGAACTCCAAGCAGCAGTTTATAGTAGTCACAGGCTCGGGGTCAGAGGTCAGCAGAGCTATGGTTATAAATGTGACACGGCTTGCTGGGCTATTTGGCAATGCTAGTGTAGGCTACAGGATCACAGGTGGGATAGATGAAGTGATGGACATAACAGAGATACTGGGTGGAAAAGCTGAAGGACGACTGCTCTTAAAAGAGGGACAGAGCTTCAGTGCTATTTCTCTACCCATCAGCAGCCAGGTGAGAAAAAGCACGTTTAGTGACTCGTGTATAGAGAATTACCCGTACACAAAGTGAACACACCTTCTACAATAGAATAGTTTATAATATCTTGAATCCCTTGTTTATTTCACCTGTTTCTTCCCACCGTAGGCATTTTTGTCAGTGGGTGCAAGCATCACCGCAGAGCTCACTGATGTTAGACTTGTCAGTGTCGTCCTTGGCTCTTTGCCACGCCTTCTTCACGAGGCCAGAGTTGCTACAGTGATTGTACCTGAAGAAGCTGCTAACTCAGAGGTGAATTGTAATTTTTTTTCTATATTTAAATGGCTTACCTGTTAGACAGAAACTGTTGCCAGTTATCAGAGAAAGACACTCCTGGAGATATGCTCACTGTGTGCGTTTGCAGGTATTTCTTTCCATTATAAATATGGAATTATGTGTCAGTTTTTCTGAGTCAGGGTAGAGTAATTTACACAGATATTGACAAAAATTGATTAATAAATATCATTTTACTAGTCATTTGATGACAAACCTTGATATTTAGCACTGTATTCATCTGACTCCTCTCCACATAGGTTTTCAGATCGTTTAAAATTTGAAGAAAAACTTTCAAAGTGAGGCATTGATGAGTCATTGATTATTTTGTGTACATTTATCTGTTTTTAATACAAGTATCTGAACCTGGTGTCGTTAGATATTAAATTTACATGACATCTTACACATAACCATTAAATATAACCCTTCTACTTTACAGGGAGTGCAGAATTATTAGGCAAGTCGTATTTCTGAGGAATAATTTTATTATTGAACAACAACCATGTTCTCAATGAACCCAAAAAACTCATTAATATCAAAGCTGAATGTTTTTGGAAGTATTTTTTAGTTTGTTTTTAGTTTTAGCTACTCAATGGGGTTCAGATCAGGTGAACAAGGTGGCCATGTCATTAGTTTTTCTTCTTTTATACCCTTTCTTGCCAGCCACGCTGTGGAGTACTTGGACGCGTGTGATGGAGCATTGTCCTGCATGAAAATCATGTTTTTCTTGAAGGATGCAGACTTCTTCCTGTACCACTGCTTGAAGAAGGTGTCTTCCAGAAACTGGCAGTAGGACTGGGAGTTGAGCTTGACTCCATCCTCAACCCGAAAAGGCCCCACAAGCTCATCTTTGATGATACCAGCCCAAACCAGTACTCCACCTCCACCTTGCTGGCGTCTGAGTCGGACTGGAGCTCTCTGCCCTTTACCAATCCAGCCACGGGCCCATCCATCTGGCCCATCAAGACTCACTCTCATTTCATCAGTCCATAAAACCTTAGAAAAACCAGTCTTGAGATATTTCTTGGCCCAGTCTTGACGTTTCAGCTTGTGTGTCTTGTTCAGTGGTGGTCGTCTTTCAGCCTTTCTTACCTTGGCCATGTCTCTGAGTACTGCACACCTTGTGCTTTGGGGCACTCCAGTGATGTTGCAGCTCTGAAATATGGCCAAACTGGTGGCAAGTGGCATCTTGGCAGCTGCACGCTTGACTTTTCTCAGTTCATGGGCAGTTATTTTGCGCCTTGGTTTTTCCACACGCTTCTTGTGACCCTGTTGACTATTTTGAATGAAACGCTTGATTGTTCGATGATCACGCTTCAGAAGCTTTGCAATTTTGAGACTGCTGCATCCCTCTGCAAGATATCTCACTATTTTTGACTTTTCTGAGTCATTAGACCACACCCCTTCTCATTACAGAGATGCACATCACCTAATATGCTTAATTGGGGGTAGGCTTTTGAGCCTATACAGCTTGGAGTACGACAACATGCATGAAGAGGATGATGTGGACAAAATACTCAATTGCCTAATAATTCTGCACTCCCTGTATGTGAGGGCACCAAAGTAACACCATTATTAACTGTCCTCTATCATTTATGTTCTGTAGGTTGGCTTTGCTTCACTGGCTCTGCAGGTTTCAAGCGTGGAAACAGGGATTTGTGTGGCAAATGTGACACGAAAAGGGCTGTTTGGAGACATCAGGGTGCAATGGAAGGCTGGGTATCCTTTAGGAGAGACTCTGCCTGGCTTTAAAGCCGGAGCAATCATCCCAAACTCAGGTAAAACAGTGAGAAAAAGACAAGGATTGAGCTCTGAAAGACTTAAGTTGTGTAGTATTTTTTTCACTAAAATTTTCAAGGTGTAGTGTTTCTGCGCACTAAACGCTGCACGTCCTCTTCTAACAGTTGATAGTGAGCTCCTTCTTTATATTTAGGTTCACTAACCCTGGTCCATGGAGAAAGGAGTAAAGCCATATCGCTAACAGCAGTTGCCGATTCATTGGATCCAGCTTCTTATGCTATACACCTCACCGCTGCTGCCTCCAGCTCTGCTGGAGCTGATGCTGTCAAGTTCAGGTAGTTGGTACACTGAATATTGGACTGCTACTTACTCATTGAATTTGACATGTGACCTCACTCTAATTCCTCTCCCTGCACAGGTCAGGTTTTACAGTGGCAGAGGTGGAGCCACTGGGGATCTACCAGTTTTCCTCTGATTCCCGCCAGATTGTTATTGCAGAAGACATCCAGACTATTACACTTTATATTCAGAAACTTTACGGTTCTCGTAGCAATACCACCTACCTGTCATTTAGAACAACAGCAGGGAGCGCAACAGCAGGAGAGGACTTTTTGGCTGTACCAGATGGCCGTTTGGTCTTCAACTCACCTTACCAAACCAACGCTTCATTAAGCCTTTCAGTGCTTGATGACTCCCTTTCCGAACCTGATGAGTACTTCCATGTAAACCTGACAGATGTTCAAGTTCTTAATCAGGACTTAGCGTGGGCACATACCTCTCCTCGCCTTAACCCTCAGCACAGTGCCGCCACCGTCACCATCCTGGCTAGTGATGCAACTGGTGGAATACTGAGTATTGGACCTGATCTGATCCAGGTACAAGAGGACATGGATGAGGAAACCCAGCAGGCGCGCAGCGTGGTTCTGAGGGTGCGCAGGTCTGCTGGTTTTGATGGGGCTGTGCGGGTTCGAGTCCAAGCCTATGGAGGTGTGTGTGCTGCATGTCTTTTACATCGATATTGTGGGACAGTGTATTGTGTTATTTAGTGTAATGTGTAAAAATTTTCTCTAACTTTTGTTGGGGTTTTTTTCTTTTAGATGGAAGTACAACTCAGCTACCCATCAATCTAAAACCTGTTGGGAACCTTGCAAAGGAAGAGCAGGACTTCCGCTTGGTGTCCCCTATAGTGTCCCTGCAAGCTGGTGAGAATGAGACAGAGGTTATCCTCTTCATCCTGGATGACTCAGAGCCTGAGGGACAGGAAGTATTCTATGTTTACCTCAGTGATCCAGAGGGAGGAGCACAGATCACAAACACTTCTCTCCAGGGATTTGGAGCTTTTGCCAAAATCACTATTCTTGGTAAATGCATGAAAGAGGCTTTATGGTATACGTTCTAATAACTATGTAATGTGTATTCCTCTACAGTGGGGCAAAAAAGTATTTAGTCAGCCACCGATTGTGCAAGTTCCCCCACTTAAAATGATGACAGAGGTCAGTAATTTGCACCAGAGGTACACTTCAACTGTGAGAGACAGAATGTGAAAAAAAAATCCATGAATTCACATGGTAGGATTTGTAAAGAATTTATTCGTAAATTAGGGTGGAAAATAAGTATTTGGTCACCTCAAAAAAGGAAAATCTCTGGCTCTCACAGACCTGTAACGTCTTCTGTAAGAAGCTTTTCTTTCCCCCACTCGTTACCTGTATGAATGGCACCTGTTTGAACTCATCATCTGTATAAAAGACACCTGTCCACAGCCTCAAACAGTCAGACTCCAAACTCCGCCATGGCCAAGACCAAAGAGCTTTCAAAGGACACCAGGAAAAGTATTGTAGACCTGCACCAGACTGGGAAGAGTGAATCTACAATAGGCAAGCAGCTTGGTGTGAAAAAATCAACTGTGGGAGCAATCATCAGAAAATGGAAGACATACAAGACCACTGATAATCTCCCTCGATCTAGGGCTCCACGCAAGATCTCATCCCGTGGGGTCAAAATGATCATGAGAACGGTGAGCAAAGATCCCAGAACCACACGGGGGGGACCTGGTAAATGACCTGCAGAGAGCTGGGACCAAAGTAACAAAGGTCACCATCAGTAACACACTACAACGGCAGGGAATCAAATCCCGCAGTGCCAGACGTGTTCCGCTGCTGAAGCCAGTGCAGGTCCAGGCCCGTCTGAAGTTTGCCAGAGAGCACATGGATGATACGGCAGAGGATTGGGAGAATGTCATGTGGTCAGATGAAACCAAAGTAGAACTTTTTGGTATAAACTCAACTCGTCGTGTTTGGAGGAAGAAGAATACTGAGTTGCATCCCAAGAACACCATACCTACTGTGAAGCATGGGGGTGGAAACATCATGCTATGGGGCTGTTTTTCTGCCAAGGGGACAAGACGACTGATCCGTGTTAAGGACAGAATGAATGGGGCCATGTATCGTGAGATTTTGAGCCAAAACCTCCTTCCATCAGTGAGAACTTTGAAGATGAAACGAGGCTGGGTCTTCCAACATGACAATGATCCAAAACACACCGCCCGGGCAACAAAGGAGTGGCTCCGTAAGAAGCATTTGAAAGTCCTGGAGTGGCCTAGCCAGTCTCCAGACCTCAACCCCATAGAAAATCTGTGGCGGGAGTTGAAAGTCCGTGTTGCTCGGCGACAGCCCCAAAACATCACTGCTCTCGAGAAGATCTGCATGGAGGAATGGGCCAAAATACCAGCTACTGTGTGTGCAAACCTGGTAAAGACCTATAGTAAACGTTTGACCTCTGTTATTGCCAACAAAGGTTATGTTACAAAGTATTGAGTTGTATTTTTGTTATTGACCAAATACTTATTTTCCACCCTGATTTACGAATAAATTCTTTACAAATCCTACCATGTGGATTCATGGATTTTTTTTTTTTCACATTCTGTCTCTCACAGTTGAAGTGTACCTCTGGTGCAAATTACTGACCTCTGTCATCATTTTAAGTGGGGGAACTTGCACAATAATACTAAATACTTTTTTGCCCCACTGTATTTTGATTGTTTTGTTTTCTCTGTTTCTTTCCTTTCACACCAGGGAGTGACTTCCATAACGGCATTGTAGGATTTAGCCTTAATTCTCTGATGGGAAAGGTTTTGGATGAAGATTCAGAGAATAGAACTGCTCTGCTCTCTCTGCAGAGACAGGAAAACAGGTAATGAAACACACCTTCTTTCTCATTTCTGCTTAACAAGTGGCGTTGATAAAAACACATCTCCTTTTAATGGTTCCATTATCAATGTGTTTTTTCCTTATGCCATTTTTCCTTCCGCTCAGAGCTTTTGAGGATCTGCAGGTCTTCTGGAGAGCGACCTTCGACAAGACATCGCTAACACTTGTCAATAATGGAGTCAACCTAACTACACAGCTTGTTCGGACCTCAGGAACAGCGACCTGTAGGAGAGGCGAGATAATTTGCACTCTCACTCTGGAGGTTGTGAATGATGATGTAAGGCAGGCAGTGGATGTAGACACTTGTAGATGTTATAGCACTTTTCCTTTATTTCTAGTCTTGAAATGTGCTAATCTGTTCTACTGTAGGAACCAGAATACCAGGCATGGTTCCTAGTGGAGATTTATCAAGTGGGTGCTGGAGCTACCATTAATGAGACCACCCGTTTTTCCAACATCACCTTAGCAGAGAGCGACAACCCAAATGGCGTTGTGTACTTTGCTGTGGGCCACAGACTCCCCATCGCCACCCTGACAACAACAAGCCTCATCCTCCAAGCTTACAGACAAGCAAGCACAGCTTCTGCCATGTCTGTACAGTATCGGACACTGGTAAGAGACAACGACATGCTTTATGTAGAAATTAAGCACAGGTAGAACTGGGGTACATTGCATAAACAGTTATACTTGAAACAAGCCAAATATTCTTAAATCTGACAAAAGTTTCTTGTTTTGAGAAGAAAAAAATTCTGCCAGTGGGCTGAGCAAAAGTTACTTGACTAGAATTGTTAAAACTAGCAAATGAATCTATGCCTTTTAACTAGACAAAACTGTCTAAAATTTATGCTTAAATGAAGAAAATTTGACTTACTGCAAGGAAAGAGACTGAATTGTTTCTTTCTTGATTGAGTTAAATATAAGAATTAAATCTCAACTCTGACAACAATAATTAGAAAAAAGTGCTGAGAATAAGACACCATCTGTTCAAAAAGCTACAAAAAATATGGGACTTTATCTTAAAGCAAGACACCTTGCTTTTTTTTTTCTTTTTTGCACTTTTATTGACACAGCAACGGGTCAGTAACTCAACTTTAACAGTACTGAGGTCTAATTCCAGGAGACTCATGTCTAACATTACCTACATTTGAGCAGGGTACTGTGTAACATGGCCACTGTAAGAAGTGCATATTCCAGATACTCTTAACAGGAATAATAACAGTATAAAATACTCATGACTGAATGTATCAAACATACATTTTGCTGCAGCTTGAAGCAATCAGCATTCAAAATCCTAGATTGCATAACTTTTTAGAAGAACAGCTTTAAAGATCACACAAACAAACGTGTCTTACATGAAGATGCAGTGACTGAGCATAACAGAGTGGAAAAGGTTACAGCACCTGGTATTGCATAAACAGATTATTTTGATTTTGTGCAAAAATTATGATTACTTCTCTGTCAGTGCGCCCCAGGGTGGCTGTGGCTACAATGTAGCTTGCCATCTCCAGTGTGTGAATGTGTGGATGACTGGATGTGTAAAGCGCTTTGGGGTCCTTAGGGACTAGTAAAGCGCTATATAAATACAGGCCATTTACCATTTACCATTTACTTCACATTTTAATATTTTTAATGATAACATTATTAGGTTTTTAATGTCCTTTACTGCAGAATAAAGGTTTCTTATGAAAGTTTTGTTTTGTTTTGTTTTTATCTTTAGCTCCATTCTAAGAAAATGACCAGTTTCAAGTGTCCTCAGTGTAGGACACATACAGGATGTCATGCTGAAATGTAAAGCACTTACAATAGAAGACAAACAACAAATTATTCCAGCCTAATTGATGACATTTATGGCATTTGCTTTCTGTGCTGACTGATATGCTGCTCAGTGCTTTGCTGCCTGCTTTTAAATCAGATGTCACTCTGAACATAAACACAAGCTACATGTGATGTCTCTGATGTGTATCTGTTTCTACCCGTGCTGATGCTAGCATGACTAAAGCTAGCCAAGCAGCAGTAAATATGTGAAGTAAGGAAGAAGGATATACTCATCAAACAAACAGGATCATAAGAATATAAAACCACGAGCACTACAAATGTAACAGAAATATGTTGACATAAAATGGCATGTTATTTGAAATCTACACGAAACAATGACACAACTACTTTTTTTCAATTTTTTCAATTTATTTATTTTTTACCAATTGTCCAAATTCGTCTGTGATTGGCCTGAGTGTGACAGAAATCATATTTATATACAACTAAATATGACTCAGCAAACATGTTTTAAATGGATGATTCCTCACTTGATGACGGATGATCCATTTCCATATTTGCTGAGTCTTAAATTTGATGTCAGTGAACTTACCAGTGGTTGGTGTTTAAAAAAAAAAGCCCCCAAATCCCCTATGAGCAAGCACTTTGCGACAGTGGAGAGGAAAAACTCCCTCTTAATGGGAAGAAACCTCTGACAGAACCGGGCTCAGGAAGGGGTGGCCTTCTGTCTCGACCGAGAGGGGTTCAAATGTTCACTGACAATTTAGTTGTATATAAATATGATTTTTAGGACTTGATGTTGACACCAATTATGTGAAATTGGGGACGCACACAGTTCCGCTTCTTCTTGTTCTTCTTCTTCTTACTTGGCGGAATCTCTGGCAGGCTCTTAACTTCATTCTCGAGTTCAGCCACCTTGACATTGAGCATTTTCTGTTTGTCTCGTAGACTTTGCAAAGATCCCTGTACAGAAAATGCAGCTGACTCTTCTTTTTCGATCTTCTGTTGTTCTGTGGTGTCTTTTTCTTTCTGAGGCTCCTGCAGAGACATTGCAGTGGATGGCAATGAGTCCTCTTTTTCCATCTTCTCCTGTTCTCCAGTCTCGTTTTCTTTCAGAGGCTCACATTTATGCATTTCATTTGCAGCAGTGGAATTTTGTTCTTTGTGCTGCTGTGGGATTTTAAGTGAGCAATCTTTGGCCTCTTTCAGCTCTCGCTCAGGAGATTCTTTCTTCAAATCATGAAGGGCCTTGTTGGGGCAGAGCTGGGATTTCAGGTCACTGATTTCCAGGTTGAGTATCTCCTGCTCCTGCCTATGTTTAACAGCCTGCTCTTCAAGCTGATTTTGAGCTGCTAGGAGCTGTTTCTGGAGCATCTCAATCTGCTCCTGCTGAATCCTACATTTGAGCTCAAATTCAGCCTCCTTAGAGGACTTCAGTCCTACAGAGTCAGTGTGTGAAGCCTCTGTGGTTGGAGTGGCAGACTCCACACACTGCTCTGTGGTAGGGTGGCTGATTTGGTCCTGCAGGGTAGCAATCACCTCATCCAATATGACAATAGCTTCATTGTCATTTGTGAGAGTGTCTGTCTCACTGATGTCATTGGGCTTATTACTAGAAGCCTCTTCCAGCTGCTCTATGAGGTCTTTAATCGTTTCCTCATAATTTCGCTTGTTCTCGTGAATTTCTTCACGAAGTTTGTTCACCTCAAGCTGGTGATAAGAGGCCCTCTTGTTTGCACCTACCATTTTACAGTAAAGGTTGTTCTGATGGTATTGGGAGGCTTCCAGTTGGTGTCTGAGAGCAGCAATCTCGTGCCAGGGATTAAACGGGGGTCTAGATGTGGGATTGGGCTGATATTGCCAAGTCCCCCCATTAGGCACAGGGTTTGGTCTGCTGTGGTTCTTCCCATTTCCCTCTCTCTCCATGTCCTCCTTTGCATTTGAAATGGGGAGGGATTCAGCCTTTTCTTTTTCAGGAGTGGCTTCAGTGTTTTTTTGCACTTCTTCATTTTTCGGGTTTGCTCCATAACCCGTGCTGTTTTGAGCTTCAAGAAGAGCCCGGGCATATGCCCGAGTAATTGGTCTTCTTTCAGCCACTCTTTTCTGTTTTTGCTTTTGTTGTTTCTTTGGTTTCACAACCGTTTCCTTTGGTGGTTGTGCCACAGGAGGCTTTTCAGTATTTGGTTGTGCGGCTTTTTTTGCTTCTGCCATTGTAGATGCGTCAGCGTTTGCGTCTGCGTTTCTCTGCGTCTGCCTTGTCTTTGTTTTAACAACCAGGTTGTTTTGTGTTTCTGCCATCCGAGATCCACTGAAGTTGGTTGAATGTCTCCCCTATTTATAGGTTTTTCAGTAGAATGTGCACTGTGACATCACAGGCTGTTCCTGTGATGCGCTGTTCCTTTGAAGTGCCATGATTAGAACAATTCAAAATAAAATGCCCACAAACCTAATGTAAAGGAAAGGCTTTTATTTTGTAGCACATACTGAATTAACACTATAAAAGCTACTCTACAGGAATTGCAGTAAAAAATAAAACTAAAGAAAAATATGTTTTTTAAATGGTTGTTAAAAAAACTAACCAAAGTAGAAGACAACTGTTTAGTGGAAAGTATTCCACATTCTAGAGATTCTCAGGCATAATAACTTCTTTCATAATTTAAACAAGGACAGGTAGAAAACGTTCATATTTAGTGAAAGATATTTATTAACATTATCCAATGAGAGTTACTGAATGTCTGTAGGCAGTGAGATCTTGGTGGTTGCCGAGGCGACAGAATGTCATCTATGTTTTGTTTTAAATTCAGTTTCAATGCTGAAGCTAAGAAACAACAGACTGCAGAGGGAGACTTTAATAGAGGTTTACTAACTCTTACTATCATATACATTGTGGAAAAATCTGTCTTTATTTAGCATAATATATTTGTTATAAGCACTAAATATGTTTGATGATTAACTGACGATGAACACTAACGTACCAAGCTGAAAATTCTGCTCACCAGTCAGCAGCTTATATTCACAAAAAACGGATAAATATGCGATCCATGCAACACTAACCAGCCCACAAAAACATGTGTTCATAATACAAAACAAGTTTACTTTGTGAAATGTTAAAAGGTACAAAAAATAAAACAATATGTTTTCAAGACTTTTTCACAAGTTCCTATATCTCACTGAAATATCTGTAGCTGATTTCTCGTATTTTAAGTGTGATGAGAAATTTTGAGTAGAAACAAGACAAATATACTTGATAAGATTTTGAGTTTTTGCAGTGTATATGCAGCTGATTGGTTTGGTCTTTAACCAACATGGAATCATTTATGTTGGGCAGCTGTGGCTATGCGTACTAATCAGTGCTTCAGTCCCCAATGCTATCAGTCCACACGTCAAAGGGCAAGATACTGAACCTTCGATTGTCCCCAATGCATTTGGGTGTGAATGAAATGTATGACTATGACTTCTAGTTCAAAAAGGGCTATTTATGTATTTAAGTCCAGTTGTTGCTCATTCACTGTTACCTTGAACGTGTCATGCTATCACCACTCTGTGTAACAGATATTTCCTATATAAGCAAATATGTTTTACACTATTTACCTACTGAAATGAAATCGTAACTCCAGAAAAATGTTTAACTGTTTATTTCTGGAATAATAATAATGCATTTCTTGCATTTCTCATGGCTTCTAATGGGGGCCTTTCTTAAAATTACTGGTCCCAGTAACAAAGACGCTTGTCGACTCAGAAATCGAGGGAAAACCAACAACACACCCGGCAGAACATTATGTTATTTACACGGGTGCACATAAGTGGTCCGCAGGTGCGCATTCGCTGTCAAAATAAAAGACGCGCACCAGATAAGAAGTTGCAACACGCGTTTGCGTCCATATAAAAGGCACTGTTTTTGTCCGCTAGAGTGGGATTTTCACGGCACATTGTGCACCACATCTCTGTGCGTTCATCATTTGTTTGAAGCCAGCTCACCTCCTGCAACCACTTTTCCGAGAACACGCGCTTCTTTTGTGGTTCGGACTCCTTCTGACATTTCTTTGGAGGTGGAGGAACACCAAAGTAATTGCTTATTAAAGGAGCTTGCTTCTTCGACATCTTTAAGCGTTCTAAACAAATGTCTGTCCTCCTCCAGAAAATCTTATGTACGCAAACACGCGTTGCAACTTCTTATCTTGTGCGCGTTTTTTATTTTGACAGCGAATGCGCACCTGCGGACCACTTATGTGCACCCCTGGTTATTTAGCTTGTCATATTGCAGCCACAGAAATTCTTTTGTCCATGAAACCATAAAGCTGCACTTTCCTTTTGTTCTTTTCCGTTTTGTGGTAAGCTTTTCTTTGGCTGTCACTTCTTCACCCTGACCTGTCTTATTTGGCTGAACTAAAATATATATCCTGCTGCTTTTACACACGCACTCACGTTGTCAGCGATTCTCTGCGCGATCAACCTCTCACATGTTTAAGCTTGCTGTGGGAGATTTCACTTGTCATGTTTGCATAGTAAGCTAACGATTGATAAGACGATGTCAGAGGAATTGGTGCGCAAATTATCGTCACTCACCAATCAGTACTGTCGCTCTCTATGCGCAGTTCGCGCGATTGCAAAGTGAAGCAAAAAACAAGCGCAAATTCAAACGCGATTTCAATATGTGACATATTGACAGTGGCTCACCGATGCCAATGACATAATTACCCAACTACATTGCCGAAAGAATGCAAAAGCATTGACATATATTTTTCCTACCTATGATAGCCCGACGGGCAGGGCTGAGATAGATTTTGGTAGCCCGACTGGAAAAATCGCTAGCCCTGGGACGTCGGGCTAGCGATTTTGCGAGCCCTGCTCTAGAAACAACAAGTAGGCCTGCAGAGCGAGAGCGAAGTGCTCTAATAGGGTGATATGGTACTACAAGGTCATTAAGATAAGATGGGGCCTGATTATTTAAGACCTTGTATGTGAGGAGCAGGATTTTGAATTCAATTCTGGATTTAACAGGAAGCCAATGAAGGGAAGCCAAAACAGGAGAAATCTGCTCTCTCTTTCTAGTCCCTGTCAGTACTCTTGCTGCAGCATTTTGGATTAGCTGAAGGCTTTTCAGCGAGTTTTTTGGACATCCTGATAATAATGAATTACAGTAGTCCAGCCTGGAAGTAATAAATGCATGAACTAGTTTTTCAGCATCACTCTGAGACAGATATTTCTAATTTTAGAGATGTTGCACAAATGGAAGAACGCAGTCTTACATATTTGTTTAATATGTGCGTTGAAGGACATATCCTGGTCGAAAATGACTCCAAGGTTCCTCACAGCGTTACTGGAGGCCAAGGTAACGCCATCCAGAGTAAGAATCTGGTTAGATACCATATTTCTAAGATTTTCAGGGCCGAGTACAATAACCTCAGTTTTATCTGAATTAAGAAGCAGAAAGTTAGCGGCCATCCAGGTCTTTATGTCTTTAAGACATTTCTGCAGTTTAACTAATTGGTGTGTGTTATCTGGCTTCATGGACAGATAGAGCTGGGTGTCATCTGCATAGCAGTGAAAATGTATGCTATGTCTTCTAACGATACTGCCTAGTAGAGCAGGGCGATATGGCCAAAAATATTTATCACGATATATATTTGAAAATTTGCGATAACGATATAAGTGACGATATAATTGATGCAAGACAAAATACAACTCCACAACATTACTAGCACAAAAAGGCAACCTTCCATTTATTTTCACTTAAACAAGAAGCTGGTTTTTATGTACATAAAAGCTTTATAAAAATGTAACATTGCAAATGCAAATTCCTTGCTGAAAGTTTAACCAAAAGGCATTTCCAGTAGAAATGGGCTGACATATCCTGAGCATAACCATGTATAATATCCACTGAAGTTAAAAAGAGGTGCTTTGCAACATTAAACTGCAGTGTGCAGTATGTATTTTTCGGACCATAAGGTCCACAGGATTATAAGGCACATTAAGTGAAACAAAGCAGTCAAATAAATCAAACTTTATTAAACTCATTCTTCTTGCTTCCTCCACTTCTGTACCATTGATTCATTAATGTTGAATTCTCTGGCAGCTGCTCTATTTCCATGTTGTTGCAGTATATTAATAACTAACCTTGTATTGTGGATGGATTATCTCAGTTGTTCTCCTGACTGAAGTTTGGTCCGTTTACAGCATCCTGCCATGCGATTGCATTTGTCTCTATCTATCAGGAACCTTAACGTTAACTTTTATAAGTGGAAAAGTGTTAGTGTTCGTCCTCCAGCTTCACTGTTTATGTTATGCTAACATAGCTGTGTCGCTAGCGATCACGTAGCACATCATTATATATCAGCTAGCCCAACTACAGTAACCCTACAAACGTCACTGCTGTTTAGTTTCCTGTCTTCATTTATGTTGGAAGTGATAGCAGAGCTGTACGTAGGGTTGCCAACCGTCCCTTAAAATACGGAATCGTCCCGTATTTCGAAACAAAAGTACACGTCCCGTATTGAGCTAATAAGGGACGCACTTTGTCCCGTAATACAGTGAGAATCAAAAGTAGTCTATAACTTTTAATGGAATTAACGCTTTGTTTGAAAACATAATTCCCAGCCCCTCTCCTGCTTTGTGACCAATGAGCTGACAGCACACTTACGAGTATGACAATTCAGATTACCGCTCATCTCATTGGTCAAGGAAAGGTCGCTTACGGAGAAAATACCGGAAGACAACAGATGACCACAACAAGAAGCATGGCCAACAGGGAAACAAACGCCGACACTGCGGTACAAGTCTCGGACGACAGTACACCTAAAGCTGGGCAAACACTGTGCGATTTTTTTCAGTCACGTTATTCAGCTCCTGCTCAAACTGCACGATTGACTCGCAGGGGTTAGAAGTTGGTAGGTCACGATGCAGGGTCTCACACTATACCGCCCGATGCTCTGATGCGACCTGAGTGCTCACACTGTGCCTCCATAAAATGAAGGTTATAACAGAAAATCTGTCGCGCTCTCTCTCTCCGTCTTTCACTCACACAGACACGCACACCACCACCATCAACTTTGCTAAATTGCTAATGAAAAACATTGATCGGGCAGCTGTGATTGAGCAGCAGTGTAGATCCAACTTTTTTCACGGTTGTTGTGTCGTGATAATTTCTGAGGCCACATCGAAAAGCCTCGGATGAGCTTTCCAAAGTTCTACAAGTTGTACCTCCATCGCTTGTGTCCAGATCACACGCTGCACTGCCGTGTTGCGGCGTCTTTTTCGCCGACATTTGTGTTTGCGCGTGAGCAGTGTGACAAACTGCGGTGACACCCTCCCGACCAAGCGATTGATGATCGGGAGCTGGTCGTGAGGTGTTAATCGCGTCTCGTTACCCCACGCAGGGACGTGCAGAGGGGGGGGGGCTAGAGGGGCTTGAGCACCCGCCCCTTTCCTGATGAGTGCCCAAAGTGCCCTTTTGTTGAGGCAACTTTTAAAAAAATTTATTTATTTTTTTATGTGTGTGTGCGTGCGGAGTCCTGTCTGTGCCCCTCAACAATAATATTTAACTATTAATCACAGTTTTGCTAAATAAAAGGATCTGGCTTGCATCAGTCACATGATCACTATTAACCAATGATCGCCCTCGACGGCAGAACGCGCTGGTTACGAGCCGGGAACGAGCTCACAAAGAGCACGCGCATTTTTTGCGGTCCGGAGCTGTAGGAGAAACACAAGTTAACTCAGAGACACAGACTGATGCGACACAACCAGTAAGTAGGTGTACAGCGTACACTGTAGTGTGTAGCACACAGGAGTATTAGCTTATTACGTACACGTTGGTAAGTTGTCTTGTTGCAACTGACGAACTGAAACAAACGAGCGTGCTGTGTGTGCAACAGCGCGACAAACATTACCTGTCCTTTTATTAACTGCACAAGTAGTGCTGGTCATAGCTGCTGGCTACCTGTGTAAGGCTGTCATGGGTCTGTAGCTCTGTCACCGTTTTAGGGAACATATTTAGTTTTAAAGTATTTAGAACATATTTAGTTTTAAAGTATTTAGAACATATTTAGTTTTAAAGTAAGTTTCTGGGCATTTCCTGCCTTTCTGGAGGGATTATATTTCACTAAAAAACGATCTAATATGCATGTCCACATAATAATTATTATAATTATAATATATTAAAAAACACAAGCTGTATTTTAAAAAACATACATTAAGAAGCAGATTATATTAGATTTATATTTTAAATAAGACAAAAGTTGGATTTTACAGCAGTAAAATGATTGTATCTCTACAGTTTAAACATGTAATAAGCTTTGCCCTGCACAGAGTGGATAGTGAAACAAATGGAATCATCATAAATACATTATTTCATATTTATTACTTCCCCCTCCTCATTGCTTTATTATTGTAGCTCTAGTAATGAATAATAATGTAAGGATTCTGGATCAGCACCATGATGCCCATAGTATATACAGTATTCTGAAGAAGGTCTAAAATGTCACTGTGTGTGCATGTGTGTGTTTTATTTAGCTGGATTTAAAAAAATATTACTCATGATATAACATTGTGCAGACATGGCTGGTAAGGACATGAGGAGGAAACAGTAGGCGCTGTATGAGGCTACTAAAGGCAGTGCTATAACATTTTTCTGTCATCATTTTATTATAGATTAAGTGCAAGAGTTGTTAGGTGTGGATAATTAGATTATAGTTTATTGCAATAGCAAGTTGTGCCTTGTTCTCAGATGGACAGCAAGTGGAGAGTGATATATGAAATGATGGGAAGGAAGGAAGAAGAGAAGCAAAGAGTGATTCACAGGCAGAGCCGAGTTTATGTCACAGTTTTTTGTTGCCTTATGGTTCCAAGCGCTGTCACCAATCTTTGCATTTTGTTATTATCTCATGACACTTGTTTAATCAGCTACCATCTCTCCTGTGGACTTTTTAATGTCTACAGTCTCAGATCAACACAGCCCCGCCCTTCCCATATTAGATTCTTGATGAATGTGTGTTGTTGTTATTCAGCCTGGTTCAATGTGCCCCTTTTTAACTTTGAGCACCCGCCCCTTTAAACCTCTCTGCACGTCCCTGACCCCACGTATACTACACGACGCACGATGAAGGCCAAAATCGGGCCGATCGCCAAAACGGTCGCACAACTCAAAAATCGGCTCAAAATGGGCCAAAAATCGCACAGTGTAAGCCCAGCATTACACTCACACAGACACACACACCACCACCATCAACTTTGCTAAATTGCTAATGAAAAACATTGATCGGGCAGCTGTGACTGAGCAGCAATGTAAATCCAACTATTTTCACGGTTGTGTGCCTCCATCGCTTGTGTCCAGATCACACGCTGCACAGCCGTGCTGCTCCATCTTTTACACCAACGTTTACGTGTTTGCGCGCGAGCAGTGTGAGCGGCTGTGGTGAGACCCTCACGAGCGATTGATGATCGGGAGTTGGTCGTGAGGTGTTAATCACTTCTCGTTACCCCACGTATACTACACGATGCACGATGAAGGCCAAAATCGGTCCGATCACTCAAAAATCGGCTCAAAATGGGCCTAAAACCGCACAGTGTAAGCCCAGCATTAGAGCAGCAATGTTTGTTCAGAGAAAGGGAAAAATGGGAAAAGGAAAACACCTGGCTGGAAAAAGTTAATATGGGCATGTGCAGTGAATATCAGTGCTATGTGGCCAGAAGTGTGATAATATAATTTATTTTGTGTAATAAACAACTGTAAGGATAGATGATTACAACAAATAGATGACTAATACATAAAAGTAATACATAGATGAATAATGATGATGAGTTAAGATGCGTAATCATGGGAACAAGCGGGTTTACAAACAGGAGCAGCTGATTAGCATTAAGCCAATTGTACTAAATGCACTAAATGTGCACTGTTACAAGAATGTTTTTCTTTCTATTGTTTTCTATTATTTTAAGTTAAGCAGGACAGAGTTCTTTTAAAGAAAGATTTACTTATATTCTCAAAAGTTAAGCATGACAGGCTTCTGTTTAAGAAGGAGACCTGTTTTATTGTGTTAATGTTGTCATTTTGAGCTAAAAATAAATGGCTAAATGATCATTTGTTTCACATGTGTTCATATCACAAAGAATACACATCTACTTAAATCAAATTCAAGTCAAATGGTTAAAAAAATAATTTCACACACAAAAAAAGAGCTAGAAAATTCACCACACTGGGAAGGGTGAAGACAACTGGGTCGCTTGGCCCTGGCCACGAGGTGTCCCTTATTTATTTTTCAGGGAGTTGGCAACCCTAGCTGTACGTTTGAATTTTTTCAGAAATCTCTCAGTCAGAACATGCAATATCATGCTTAAGTAACTAGCGAAACTAGCGAGCTAACTTCCGCTAGCTTCCCGCTAACTTCTAACTCCGTTAAATGTAATAAATTTTGTTTTCATGGATGCTTGGAAGTTAAACTTCATAGTTACACCTGGTAAAGCAGCAATGCTGATCGTTTTATTAAATATGAAAGAATTTAGACAGTTTTTAACTCTCGGTGATGCTGCAGTGTTCGTTTGACCTGACGCATACGGAGTTTAGAACCCAGATTACTCCCAGATTTAAGAGCATCTTAGTCCGACAAATACGACAATAACAACGGCCGCTTGCATGTTCTGCAAAAAAATGTGCTTTGTCGTGTATCTGACGGACAAACACCAAACCAGTTCCACATCACTGAAGTTGCACCATTTTTACAAACCAATTCTGGTTCATCTGTTTCACTCAACAATCGGCCATGTGCGTAGGCCTGGGCGATATATCGAGTTTTTAAAAAATATCGATATATTTTTATACGAGATATAAGATGTGACAATATCCTTTATATCGATATAGTCTATGTTACGTTATAATTATACTTGTGGAGCCGCAAGTTTGCCTCTCTTTCGTCCACTTTTGTCTTTACGCAACGTTACTCGGCCTCGCCCCTCCTTCAATAAACACAGCTCCCCCTCCTCCCCCATCGCTTCACCTGCAGGAAGCGACAAGATGGACACGGCAAATCTCCGTTAACGAGTTACTGCACATCGCCCCGTGCGTGGGGCTGGACGCCGTCAACGTGTTAGCTAGCTAACCACGCTAACGAGCTAACCACGCTAACGCCTAAAATCCTTGCATTTTCTCAAAAGTTGACAGCGCGCCTTATGTATGAATTCTGGTTGTGCTTGATGGCCACTAACCGATTTTATGTGGTACACAGCGCTCAGCAATCTGTCAAAAATGTTTTAGTACGACTTTGGTAAGCTACGGTGCTGCACCGCTTGATGGATTGTCAGAGCATTACGGCTACCGAGGAGCTTCGCGGAGTGATACGTACTGTGCTTCAACGTAATATTACCCTACTGTGTATAAGGACCATAAATGGCACCTGTTAAGAGACGTGGTTACGAAGAGGATTTCAAACTCAAGACTGTCAGTCACACAGTAGAAGTTGGGAACAGAGCAGCTGTGAAATCTGTCTTTGTTACTCAGCGTCTTTTAGTTTACATTTTGACTGCACAATTGTGAGCTTTTTGTTATGCACAAAAACAACATTGTTTTCTTTTATTTATGGAGCATTATTATTTAATAAATGCTCATAATTTATTTTTGAGTAAATCTTATGTACATCTATGCTCTTTGTTAATAAAAGTGCCTGTGTGACATCTGGGACACAGCTTTGACTAAGAACTCTCTTTTTGTTCTTACTTCATGGCTTTAAAAAAAAAAATCGAGATATATATCTTATATCGCCGTCCAGGTAAAAAATATCGAGATATGAATTTTGGGTCATATCGCCCAGCCCTACATGTGCGTATGAAAACAAAGGCACTGCGCATGCGCGTTTTACTCATATTCTATCGCGATATTTAATTTTCCTATCGTTGCCTAACATTATACCGGTATTACCGTGAACGGTATAATATTGCCCAGCCCTACTGCCTAGGACACATACAGGATGTCATGCTGAAATGTAAAGCACTTACAATAGAAGACAAACAACAAACTATTCCAGCCTAATTGATGACATTTATGGCATTTGCTTTCTGTGCTGACTGATATGCTGCTCAGTGCTTTGCTGCCTGCTTTTAAATCAGATGTCACTCTGAACATAAACACAAGCTACATGTGATGTCTCTGATGTGTATCTGTTTCTACCCGTGCTGATGCTAGCATGACTAAAGCTAGCCAAGCAGCAGTAAATATGTGAAGTAAGGAAGAAGGATATACTCATCAAACAAACAGGATCATAAGAATATAAAACCACGAGCACTACAAATGTAACAAATACGTTGACATAAAATGGCATGTTATTTGAAATCTACACGAAACAATGACACAACTACTTTTTTTCAATTTTTTCAATTTATTTATTTTTTACCAATTGTCCAAATTAGTCTGTGATTGGCCTGAGTGTGACAGAAATCATATTTATATACAACTAAATATGACTCAGCAAACATGTTTTAAATGGATGATTCCTCACTTGATGACGGATGATCCATTTCCATATTTGCTGAGTCTTAAATTTGATGTCAGTGAACTTACCAGTGGTTGGTGTAAAAAAAAAAAAAAAAAAAAAAAAAAAAAAAAGCCCCCAAATCCCCTATGAGCAAGCACTTTGCGACAGTGGAGAGGAAAAACTCCCTCTTAATGGGAAGAAACCTCTGACAGAACCGGGCTCAGGAAGGGGTGGCCTTCTGTCTCGACCAAGAGGGGTTCAAATGTTCACTGACAATTTAGTTGTATATAAATATGATTTTTAGGACTTGATGTTGACACCAATTATGTGAAATTGGGGACGCACACAGTTCCGCTTCTTCTTGTTCTTCTTCTTCTTACTTGGCGGAATCTCTGGCAGGCTCTTAACTTCATTCTCGAGTTCAGCCACCTTGACATTGAGCATTTTCTGTTTGTCTCGTAGACTTTGCAAAGATCCCTGTACAGAAAATGCAGCTGACTCTTCTTTTTCGATCTTCTGTTGTTCTGTGGTGTCTTTTTCTTTCTGAGGCTCCTGCAGAGACATTGCAGTGGATGGCAGTGAGTCCTCTTTTTCCATCTTCTCCTGTTCTCCAGTCTCGTTTTCTTTCAGAGGCTCACATTTATGCATTTCATTTGCAGCAGTGGAATTTTGTTCTTTGTGCTGCTGTGGGATTTTAAGTGAGCAATCTTTGGCCTCTTTCAGCTCTCGCTCAGGAGATTCTCTCTTCAAATCATGAAGGGCCTTGTTGGGGCAGAGCTGGGATTTCAGGTCACTGATTTCCAGGTTGAGTGTCTCCTGCTCCTGCCTATGTTTAACAGCCTGCTCTTCAAGCTGATTTTGAGCTGCTAGGAGCTGTTTCTGGAGCATCTCAATCTGCTCCTGCTGAATCCTACATTTGAGCTCAAATTCAGCCTCCTTAGAGGACTTCAGTCCTACAGAGTCAGTGTGTGAAGCCTCTGTGGTTGGAGTGGCAGACTCCACACACTGCTCTGTGGTAGGGTGGCTGATTTGGTCCTGCAGGGTAGCAATCACCTCATCCAATATGACAATAGCTTCATTGTCATTTGTGAGAGTGTCTGTCTCACTGATGTCATTGGGCTTATTACTAGAAGCCTCTTCCAGCTGCTCTATGAGGTCTTTAATTGTTTCCTCATAATTTCGCTTGTTCTCGTGAATTTCTTCACGAAGTTTGTTCACCTCAAGCTGGTGATAAGAGGCCCTCTTGTTTGCACCTACCATTTTACCGTAAAGGTTGTTCTGATGGTATTGGGAGGCTTCCAGTTGGTGTCTGAGAGCAGCAATCTCGTGCCAGGGATTAAACGGGGGTCTAAATGTGGGATTGGGTTGATATTGCCAAGTCCCTCCGTTAGGCACAGGGTTTGGTCTGCTGTGGTTCTTCCCATTTCCCTCTCTCTCCATGTCCTCCTTTGCATTTGAAATGGGGAGGGATTCAGCCTTTTCTTTTTCAGGAGTGGCTTCAGTGTTTTTTTGCACTTCTTCATTTTTCGGGTTTGCTCCATAACCCGTGGTGTTTTGAGCTTCAAGAAGCGCCCGGGCATTTGCCCGAGTAATTGGTCTTCTTGGTTCTTCAGCCACTCTTTTCTGTTTTTGCTTTTGTTGTTTCTTTGGTTTCACAACCGTTTCCTTTGGTGGTTGTGCCACAGGAGACTTTTCAGTATTTGGTTGTGCGGCTTTTTTTGCTTCTGCCATTGTAGATGCGTCAGCGTTTGCGTCTGCGTTTCTCTGCGTCTGCCTTGTCTTTGTTTTAACAACCAGGTTGTTTTGTGTTTCTGCCATCCGAGATCCACTGAAGTTGGTTGAATGTCTCCCCTATTTATAGGTTTTTCAGTAGAATGTGCACTGTGACATCACAGGCTGTTCCTGTGATGCGCTGTTCCTTTGAAGTGCCATGATTAGAACAATTCAAAATAAAATGCCCACAAACCTAATGTAAAGGAAAGGCTTTTATTTTGTAGCACATACTGAATTAACACTATAAAAGCTACTCTACAGGAATTGCAGTAAAAAATAAAACTAAAGAAAAATATGTTTTTTAAATGGTTGTTAAAAAAACTAACCAAAGTAGAAGACAACTGTTTAGTGGAAAGTATTCCACATTCTAGAGATTCTCAGGCATAATAACTTCTTTCATAATTTAAACAAGGACAGGTAGAAAACGTTCATATTTAGTGAAAGATATTTATTAACATTATCCAATGAGAGTTACTGAATGTCTGTAGGCAGTGAGATCTTGGTGGTTGCCGAGGCGACAGAATGTCATCTATGTTTTGTTTTAAATTCAGTTTCAATGCTGAATCTAAGAAACAACAGACTGCAGAGGGAGACTTTAATAGAGGTTTACTAACTCTTACTATCATATACATTGTGGAAAAATCTGTCTTTATTTAGCATAATATATTTGTTATAAGCACTAAATATGTTTGATGATTAACTGACGATGAACACTAACGTACCAAGCTGAAAATTCTGCTCACCAGTCAGCAGCTTATATTCACAAAAAACGGATAAATCTGCGATCCATGCAACACTAACCAGCCAACAAAAACGTGTTCATAATACAAAACAAGTTTACTTTGTGAAATGTTAAAAGGTACAAAAAATAAAACAATAAAATAAAACAATATGTTTTCAAGACTTTTTCACAAGTTCCTATATCTCACTGAAATGTTACTCTGTAGCTGATTTCTCGTATTTTAAGTGTGATGAGAAATTTTGAGTAGAAACAAGACAAATATACTTGATAAGATTTTGAGTTTTTGCAGTGTATATGCAGCTGATTGGTTTGGTCTTTAACCAACATGGAATCATTTATGTTGGGCAGCTGTGGCTATGCGTACTAATCAGTGCTTCAGTCCCCAATGCTATCAGTCCACACGTCAAAGGGCAAGATACTGAACCTTCGATTGTCCCCAATGCATTTGGGTGTGAATGAAATGTATGACTATGACTTCTAGTTCAAAAAGGGCTATTTATGTATTTAAGTCCAGTTGTTGCTCATTCACTGTTACCTTGAACGTGTCATGCTATCACCACTCTGTGTAACAGATATTTCCTATATTAGCAAATATGTTTTACACTATTTACCTACTGAAATGAAATCGTAACTCCAGAAAAATGTTTAACTGTTTATTTCTGGACCAGTTAAGCTGACTTTAAGACCTTGGCTTTAATAGACATCTCATAGTGTACAGATCTATTTTTTATTATTTAAGCCATTTTGAGCAATTAAGCACCAAGACTTATTATATTAATTTTTTTCAGTCTTCTGCAAGGGTTTGTTATTATGAGCTTTTATCTAAGCTTTTTTTTTCCAACTACAAAAATACATTTTGTTTTGTTGCCTCTTATTTTGTCTGTCATGAATGCTTTTTATATATTTTAATACACGTAATGGTTTATTGATGAAGTACACAGACAGAGACCAAAGTTTTCCCCCTCTCCTCACCTCTTTAATCTCATCATCGCCCTCCTTCTCTATGAGGGATTATGATTAAAGATATCTGCACATAGCCCCAAGGCGTAAAGTATCTACTGGTGCTTGTACTTTTTGAAAGTGAAGATGAAAGATTGTTGAGTGCACTCTAAAAAAAATCAAAAACCTCACACGGCTGGGTCATCCGCTTTCATCTCTCAAAGCATTTTGTGAGACACCAGGTTTGCTGAATAATAAAAGCCCAGTCCCCATTTGGTTCACATTTTGGTTGTTTTCAGCCTAATTATCATGACTTGGGCAACTTCACTGGGCTTTATTTGCATTTAGACCATTGTATACCAAATGGAAGTTGTGCCTTTACAAGTTTAATGTATGATTTGTTCATTCTTTTCAGCTGAAAACTTTATATGTTGTGTCACCTTTTATACATTTCTTTAAATATGATGGTGGTTATATAACTCCATTCTTCACTTGCTCCTTTAATTAAGTCCAGCAGAGTTTAGCATGTTTTTATTTCTTTTTCTTCTTCTAGGAGCTTTCCAGAGAAGAGGTGGTGGGTCCATTTATAATCTGGCCTGCTGAAGCAGGGATGGACTTCCCTAAGCAGGAGGGCCAGCTGACTTTTGATGTGGGCAAACGTAACACATCACTGGAGATTTACCTAACACCTGACCGTGCCTCATCCTTACCCACACCTAAGCGCTTCCAAGTGGAACTATACAATCCAACAGGAGGTGCCACAGTACACTCCCAGTTTGGCCTGGCTAATGTGACTCTGGTGTCAAATGCAGCAAGTGAAGCTGTCTGGGTCTTACTGGACCAGTTGCATCAACCCCTTGAAACTCCTACATTGGACCTGGTGCTGCAGGGACTAATAGATAAAGTCAGTCCACCTCTCAATAATGAGCAGATGATCGCTGTGTTTGAAGGTCTGGGGAAGGTAAGCCCAATCATCTGGTTTTTATACCAAGAAAAAATTTTTTTTAATTACTGCATAAGTGTATAAAATATTGGATAATCTATGTGATTGCATGTGACTGTGAGTCAGTGTAGTTGTTTGTGTCTGTCAGCTTAGTTAAAGACCATACATCGCCTCCCATGAGCTACTTTGATAGCTCTGTGGACCAGTCTGTCATTCATTAGTTCTCACTTAATAAGATTGCTGCTATCATGAAGTTGAAATTAGAATCTATTTATTGCATCTTCTTAACCAGCTGCACAAAAGAATAAACAGAATATACAGGGACATGTTTAGAAAGAGTAAATAAGAAGTAGGGACTACAGAGAAAAATGCATTCTGAGCACACACAATGCGCATGACCCTGAAGGTCAAACTAAAGAAAGTAACTCAGGTGAGTGCTTTGGATGTGTGAATAACAGCACTAAAGTTTACTCAGAGCTCCTCAGTCTTTCTCATCCTTTCTGTCTTCTGAGCCAGGTGCTTGCAGAGGCAGAAAGAGCTCCTTTACAGAACAACAGCCGGAATTTGACCTATAACCTGTTGTGTGCCTTGGCCAATCCCAGTCGAGTCGACACTCGAGGTGTCAGCCACCTTGCTGAGGTGGCGGAGCGATTTGCATTCTCCCTCCTTAAACATAGTCAATGTGAGATGTGAGTGTCCTAAATGTTCTAAATGAGTGAAGAGTTGCATGGTACACCTTATTGTAATACAGATGAATATTACCTCACAAATTAATGTTAAATCGTGCTTGGATTTACAATTTCTTCTTTGTAAAATTTTTCTCCAGAAAGGTTACAGTCCTGGAAACTTGTCCGTATATGAACATCTCTGCCTTCCAGTGGTACCCCACAGAAATTAATGGATACAAGTTCAGGGGCCGTAATGCAGACTTCTTCCAGCTCCCAAATACTCTGCTGCCAGTACCAGCAGTTTTAACTGCGGACTGCGGCAACCTCAACAGGATGCAGCTGACCGAGTTTAGAAATGAACATTGGTTTCGCACCAGTGATGCAGCTACTGCTCTCAATGGGAAAGTAGGTGCTGGGACACTGACTTCATTGAAAAATCATGAGCAATTGTTAAAATGTCAAAATCTCCTTTTCTTTTTTTAAACAGCAGGTGGCAGTATGGCTCTGATATAAAGCAGCCATTAATCTGGTGGCTGCTCTGCAACTGAACCGTCTTCTGTTGTATCTGGTTATACGTAGGTATTCTCAGCCAGTCTCCAGGGCAGAGGGTCACGACCTCTGGAAGATGGCAACGAGGTGGTGTATCGTATCCACAGCCCCGGTCAGCAGGTTAAACCAGGCCAGTCTCAGTGCCTTCTCTGGAACCAGACCACTGGAAGGTAACAAAAACACATTAAATGAGATTCAAGCTTAACTGTTTCTCAGATAGACTAAAAATAGAACGTGCACATTATATACAAAAATATAAGATGTATATTTTTATTTATATACAAATATTTCCATTTATTTTTGTTACCTGATAATATCAGTTGCTGAGGTTTTTTCTAGTTCTAGTGTCTGCCTACTAATTTATTTTTTACTCGACGTAATTTAGCTCAACCAGTGTACTGCTTTCCTTATTTAAGACTACACATGGCTTGATTAGCATCTAAAGAAGGCCTCTGTTTGTCTTCCTTATACTTATTTTGGGTAATAGTTTGCTAAATAAAGGGCAGAGTTCCTAGTTTGTCCTCTCAATAAGGCCTCTCTGTGGCTGATGCCGTATCTTTCTCCTTTATATCTACACATTCAGTCTCCTGCACGCTGAATCATCCCACATTGAGTTACTTTGTTGAGGACATTCCTGGGGATTGAAATTGGACTTGGCAGGAACACAGTGTTTTTTGGCAGGTTTGGTTTGGACAGAGCAGCTACTTGGAGGACGTACCCCAGGAAGCAAAATTTATTATGCAAGTGATACCAAGAGAGAGCAAAATATGGAGAGAGAGAGAGAGAGAGAGAGAGAGAGAGAGAGAGAGAGAGTCAGAATCACAGTAACAGTGAATCTAACACAAACATGGTTATGCTCTGGTTTGTCTCACACATTCTTTGCAAAGTAAAGGTTACTGTAGATAATAATAAAACAAACTCAAAGAAGCCAAAATGTCAGAGAACAAAAGCACACAATCATGGGCATGGTTAGACTCATTGCTCTTTGTATTTGCTTTGCTCGTATTTTGTTATATTCTGTTGTAGTGTCTCGTCTCTTATTGTCTCTTTTTGTCTTCCCTTTAGCTGGTCATCAAATGGTCAATACTGCAGGGTTGTGGAAGAAAGTGGGAATTATGTTGAGTGTGCATGCACGCACTTGTCTATCTATGCAGCCCATGCTGAGTTTGCAAAGCTTGCATCCTACAATGAAGCCTTCTTTGCCTCAGGATTTATCTGTATCTCAGGTACAACACACTCTCCCCTTGAGTTCTCATCTTTTTACCCTCCTTGTGGAGTTTCCATATGTACATCCCCACTTGTATAAATGGATTCAAATAAATCACTTAATTAAGTATCATTAATGCTGACTTCTCTGTCTACAGGCTTTGCATTGGCCATAATATCCCATGTGCTGTGCTCCCGTTTCCCCATGTTTGCTGCCAAACTGCTCACTCACATGATGGTGAGCTGCCTTGGAACTCAGGTAAAGCATTAGTTTGGATCTTGTTCTGCTTTTAAACTCTGAATGCAGCATTAGTTTCTTTGGTATTCTCATCTCTTTGCATCAGGTGCAAATGTACATGACAGGGCACCTCTGGGAATTGTTGTTGAGGCATCCATTTCTCTGTGCTCCAGTAGACCAGCATATTAGATATATGTGGGTTGCAAACATTAACACAGCACTCATACGTGGATTCATTCGCTTAGAGCATTTTAAAGCTGCTCACTGTGCACTCACTCACACACCCACAGTCACACGTCGCACGCTAGACATGTCGCGGATATTTTCTTGGAAATGTGCATGGATGCGAACATCATCCAGTGTCATCGTTTGCGTAGTTTGCGGGTTGGTGCGTCCTGACAACGCAACCATGCCCCCCGCACCCTCACCCATTAAAAACGCAAGCTGTCACATAACCATTGAGCGAGGTAGATATGTGGCTACAGGTGGTCCTGATCAAGTGTGTGTGTTTGTGTGTGTGCATGTGTGCTTGCGTGACTGAGTGCGGGACTGGTAATTTTCCACTGGTCCCCCTCTCTTTGGTTGACAAACACAAGTCATTTCTAAAGAGGTCCCTGGGGGCTAGCCACCTCGGAGTAGACCCGTTTATGGCCCAGGCAGAGCCCCTGAACCTAAAAGGGTTTTGGATGGAAAATTCCACCCTGTTCTCTTTCCTAGTTTGTACGTTACTGTATAATAATGCCTTCTTCCTCGATAGTGCGTGTGTCTAACTTTGGTCTAGGGATTCGAAATGTTTGCATTTTTCTAGCCTTTTAGTCAAAGCCAGCTGTGAAAAGCTTGCTGAAGGCCTATCTGATTGTAGGTTCTGATGTTAAAATGTAGCCTTTAAGCGGTCTTTTGTTAGTGCTGGAAGTATTTCGGAGATAATGATGGGTGGGATGTGCTGAATTGAATTAGATCAAGTCACATCTTGTCTTCACTTATTCAGTTTAGCTTGTATGTCAAGTGGCTTGCTGAAAAAACTCTTTTTCTTATATAAATCACTTGGAGCAGATTTCTTTAGACAGTCTGATTTCTTTCTTTCTTTCTTTTATTTTTAAATAATTATCCACAAAGTGGATGACACATGTATTTGGACATAAATCAATTACCTCAACAATTTGCCAGGAGGGTCCTTTTTTATAACTGTTCTGTCAGAATATTTACCACTTAATGTCTTGAAAATGTTGCATATTCACAAAGAGGACTCTGTTTTTCTGTTTGTTTTTGTTAAAAATGCTACCTGTCAATCAAGAATGTTAATTGCATTCATCTAATCCTTCTGCAAACGTGTCATTTAAAGAAAGAGAGAGATGCTTTGTTCTTGCAAGCTCATAGTCAGCTTTTCCTGGTCAAGCTGTGGCTATCACTGATACAGTGACAGTGCTGTTTTTCTTCTTTTTATATATATCAGAATAGATGCCAAATGTTATTAGTAACACAAATGTCTCCCATATTTGTGGGTTGTAGCTCACACATCACCACTGATTTGAAGGATCATATCCAACTCCAACCACCTCTGGCAGGCAGGGTATGCCATCTGTGTTGGCTGTAATCATTCACTGAGTTTGCCCTCTCTGTGGAGAAAATTAGAGCTGCCAGTTTGATGAATTTCTCTCTGCATCTGCTACCGTACACTGAAGAGAACTTACATAATACTTCCACCTCTCTTAAACAGTCTGTAAGTTGAGTGACGAAGCAGGATTTGGGGTTAGCGAGGCAACCCTGGCTTTTCAAGGTAGCAGTTAGCAGCAGACCAGTGCTTATAAAACTACCATCTGCTGACCAATCAGTTGCACTGGGTGGATCTAGCTTTCCTTATCACAGGCAATTTTAAGGCCATTCCACTGTTCTCTAATCCTCTGCGTATCAAAAGAATCTTGTGCTGATCTTTTAAGATTTGCAAGTAATCATTTTCATTGTTTAAAGTCATGATTTTAAATGTGTTCTTTACTTGTTTGGCAAAGGTTTTTAGCATACTTCTGAAATTTTCCTGTACACACTGAGAATGAATCTAAGAAACACATTCATTAAATGAAATACTCTGTTGTAATTAGATTCAGATTTACTCGTGCTTCTCAGTGCTTCTCTGACAAGTCAGTATAAACTGGACAGATAGCTAACATGAGCGACCAAATAAAGACTTGATACTTGACTTAAATATACAGTTTAAGCTCAGAATAGAAATAAAAACCTGTTTGGTATCTACCTCTTTTAATATTACAGGTACACTTCAGTAAGTATGTATTAATTTAAAAGATAAATTGTACATTCTCCGTGAAAATTCTCTCAACTTTATTGTGTAATAAACTGTAACAACTAAACCATGTGTTTCAAATGCAACTGATCACATGAATAAATAAGCAGCCACGGTAGAAGAAAGCAGCTGCAGAAGAAAAGTCTGTGACTCCTTTGAGATATTCTGTATATCTACATAAATATCAGTTAAAATATCAACTGACCTTTTTTATTATTTTATGATACAAGATACAAAATAAGATAAAGAAAGCTAAGTAAACCAAATGTGTCAAAAATATTAGACTTTGGAAATCTTTGGAATGTTCTGGACAGTCTGAACTTCATAACACAATCAAGAAAATTAATCATGGGTTTGATTTGAAAGCACTTCAGAAAAAATGTTAATTGATTATCTTGAGACTAAAAAGATTTGCAGAACCATTTCTGAAGATTTCGACCTCCTACAACATACCGTCAGAAAGACTGTGTACTAATCAAGTAAATATAAAACTATTGCTACCCTCCCAAGAGTTGAAACAACAAAGATCACAATAAGAATGATGCGTGTAATAGTCTGGGAGGCCATAAAGGAGCTCCTAATTACTTCTAAACAGTTAAAGGGCTGTAAGAAGAAAGTCTGTTTTGCTGCATCTGGGCCACGGTGGCTTGTAATCATTAAGTGAGTAAGGTATCATACCAAAGAATGGCCAGAGAAGAAGAATAAAGATAGTATGTTGCAAACGTGAGATCAAAGTTGTAACCCTTCTCCAAAATAAATGTTTTGGAGGGATTTGAAGCACACAGTAGGGAGGAAAGGCACCTCATGTACATTCCTCATTCCTGAGTTCAGGGGGATATGAGCAATATTGGCAAAGCTTACTCCAACTTAACGTGCAGGAATGATCAGCCCTTATCTGAACCAGTTAGTGGTTAGTTTCGTTTAAGTGTCCCATTCTTTTCTCCCTCACAAATATTTAATACTGGATCGGTTTCCTTTATGAATGCTAGCAGCAATCATTTTTAATTGGGTTTAATTTTTCTACTTTACAGATTTTTGGGGGCTGAAACTCTGTTGGTTGTTTAGATGTGCTTGTCTAGTTAAACATGTAAAAATATACTCTTTATTCCTTTTACTGTAACTATACAAACAACCTAGCATGAGCAAGCAGGATAGTTTCTTAAACATATTTAAATCTTTTAAATCAAGAAAACAATTTACAAAAGAACCATCCATCTATCCATCCATCCATCATCCATTCTCTTTGCTTAACCTTATCCTTCTCAGGGGGGTGCTAGAGAATATCTGAGCTTTCATAGGGCGAGAGGCAGGTACACCCTGGACAGGTTGCCAATCTGACGCAGGGCTAGCACATATAACGATACACATTCACATCTATGGACAATTTAGAATTACCAGTTAACCTAACCTCACTACTTTGATGTCTTTGGACTGTGGGAGAACATGCAAACCCCACACAGAAAGGCCACGGATGGTGGCCAGATGGTGGAGTGGAACTCTGGACCTTCTTGATGTGTGAGGCAACAGTGCTAGCCACCATTAATAGTCAATGCATTAATTTATTTTACAGTCACAACGATATATTTTTTAGACTTTACTGAGAGAAAAATGCTTAATTGCACACTCGCTGCATTTCACCATTATCTAAGACTGAATTTGAACTTATGTCACCCAACAGTGACCACTAGAGGGAGCGTAACACTATCAAATAAAGCCAGAATTTAGACAAATTATAGTAATTAGCTGCTTGCGTGTTAATAATATGACAATGATATACTATATAAAATTGTATTTGCATTGTATTTATAAGACTTCTGGACCTGTCTGTGTGAGTATATAGCTAGATTCAGGAAGTACTGTGTTGTCTTACCTGAGGGGCACTGCCTTGCACAACTGAGGTTATTAGGTTTAATGACGCCAAATAACAAAAATACATTTTTAAATGAGAAAGTGGAGCCTTCTGGTTCAGTTTGTGTAGTTTAATTGCATTACTGTCTCAGTATTTTTGTTGTCGTGCTTTTTACCTCTTTAGTATTTAGTTAGAAAATGCCAAAGACCCAAGGGCACCAGAGGTAGGACATTTAATTGCTAAATCACCATGAAAACTAAGACAGCAGTGCTGGTACAAGCAAGAGAGGCAGATGATGAAGCAAACAGGACTGAGATGAAAGAGAAGATTGCACAAACTTTTAACTTTACTATGATATTATATCCAGATTGTGTGATGTGATGTTTACCATCTTAAAGGAGAAGAAAATGTCAATCAGATTTCTACAAACTATTGCAGCACATCTTGAGTAATGTGTGTTCTAATATGTGTTTCTTAATCTTCTGGGATTTTTTTTTTCAAATGTATAAAGCTCAGACTGTATACGTTTAGATATATAGGTTTAGTAAGAGGACTCATCCAGCAGTACTGCAGACACAAAATCTTGCTGAAGGTGTTTTATAGTCAGACAGGTTGGAACTGATCTGGGCCAGTAATAAGACACCTACAGGCAGTGGCCACTGTCAAGGCCACTGCGTCAGGACTCCGACTGAGAAGAAAATAAAAATTTGTCACATCCGCTGTAGGTGTGTCGGCCTGTCTATCTGTTTTTGTCTGAGTGTAAATTTAACAGTGTGCTACATAAGTACTGGTCGTATATGCACAATTATTTTGTTTTACATTGACAGATATTGCTTAGATGCTTAGAGATGGAAAAATGAAAAAGAAAACTAAATGGTATTAAATAGGAAAATTGAAATTTTCAGGGTTTTGTTTGCTTTGGAATATGCTCCTTTATTTTATTTTGAAAAGATTATCATAGGGTTGGGGAAGAAATGGAGAAAGACCTGTTACCGTATGGTTAGACTTGTTTAGGAGGTTGTCTTATCCTGATAGTATGATAGATAATGACTTTCAAAAATAAAATTAAATGAATATAATATAATATAATTATGAAGTACATTCTGTGCAATAGAATGTGAAAATATATGTGTTTCCATGGTTATTCCTGATCAATTGTATATTCTTTCTAAGCAGATCTTAGAATCGACAGTGTCAGCAATAAAATAAGAACCTATTGTCCAGTTAAATACATAAATATAAATACATAACTGAAGATCCAAAAACAAACAGCAACTGAAGGTGGCTGAACATCTCAAGAGAGGAAACACAATAGGTGATGATATCCATGGGTTCTAGACTTGAGGCAGTGATTGCCTGCAAATGTTTTAATCCAAATATTAAAAATAATTCTTATACTCACTGTTATGAAAGCATAATGATTGTTTGGTGTTGTCCACTTATTTATGAGCATCTGAACACGGGGACCAATGCTGTACTTCTTAAATAGTTAGTTAAAATGAAAAATTAGAGTTTTGTTTAATCTGCATTTCAGTCAGATTTTATTGTTTCATTTAAAATCCACTGTGGTTTTATACTGTAGTAAAACTACAGAAATGTGTATTTGTTAAAAAAAATCTTGCTGTCAGTAGTTTGCTGAAATACAAGTCAGTAACTGTAGAAACAGAAAGTTTGGGTGGAAACTGTGCAATGCGCAACCAGATTGAAGTTGATTGTTTCACATTCACTTTTTTTCACTCTTTCAGCTTCTCATTTTCTCTTTCCTGTTGCCAAAAAAGTATTTTTTAACACTATGATTATTTCCAAACAGGACATGATATGATACTGAAAGCATCAGTTTTCACATGCACTGTATGTCACTGAAATGGACAACTTTGGCCATCTGAGTTAAAGACTAAGATGGTTAAGAATTACTTTCAATACATTGTAGTTAAAGTAACTAAATACTGATATTTCACATTCCCAAGTTTTTTTTAGATTTATAATATTAACCAATAATTTTTTTAATTATATTTTATTTATATATTATTGACAAAAAATATAAATTCTTATATTGGATGTATATATTTACTTGTCAAAAACACAATGGAATGGAAATGTGGGCATGCTTGAACACATCCAGTTTCTGTATGCGGGAAAAAAAATTATATATATATAAAAAATACTATTAAATTACTCTTCCTTTGGGATTAAACAGCCCACCGCCACGTCTCAGACAGACATTCCCACACACATTCAGTAAAGTGTTTACCCCTGTGTTGCCATTGCTTTATTCCAGTACATGGGAGGTGTTTAGGTGACTCTTACTTCTGGTTATAAAGGATTTCCTGTTAGCTCTGGGACCAAATCCAGCATTCAGAAGTCTGCCCTTGTATCCACATGCACAAAGTCACACACACATAAACACTACGCCAACTCTTTTTCCTCTTGCACAACAACCACTGCTGTCTTTTCCCATCTCTGAGGAGAATACAGAAGTTGTGTGCTTGCTGACAAGATTCCTAAAAGTTCCTGTCTGTCGTCACTGTGTATGTGCATGTGGTGAAGGAGTGGGGTAGGGTTTGAACGAATGCATGCAGTTTCTCAGGTGTTCAGGGAGGGGAGACGTATGAAATGTGTGGTCAAAGACGTAGTTTTGTACAGAAGATAAGATCAGCATGAGTCTTTCTGAGACTCTGTTTTTCCTGAGGAAATGTATCTGTTCCCATCATGAATCAGTAGACATTGGGGGGTTTTGAATGTCTTTTAGGGTCTGATTCTCTGGTTGACGTCAGAGTACATGCCTAGCTTGTCCTATTGTGTGTTTAAACCCACAAGAGTTTATAAATCAGAACACAAAAGAAGGAAAATAGCAAGAAACATAATGGTTACCAGCCTGTCCCTCTCAGACAAATGTCTCAAATTTTGTACAGTTTCTATCTAAATCTTAGGGTGTTATTGTTTCATGCAGTTATTAAAAAGTCAATAGCAGGCTAAAACACAGCATGTCCCTATTAAATGCATTACTGTCTCAGAGTTGAGCAAATGGCACACAAGGTATTTAAGGGTATAAGTGTCAGTAGCTGAGGCCTGTGTCACCGTTTGTGTATGGGTTCCAGGAAATGCTCATGTTGCAGGAGCCACGGTGTGTATGTATGTGTGTGTGTGTGTGTGTGTGTGTAACAGAACAGTGGAGGGGTAAGGAAGGCCTTTTGGGAGATACTCTATTCGAACACCTCGTGCCTTTGTTTCCCTAGCTCCTCTTATCTTAATTTGTTCCATCTATTGTTAAAGTCAGCAGCATTTTTCTTCTACACGCTCACTATTCATTGTGTCCATGTCTCTTACCTGTTACTGAAAAATGAGCCAACACTGTACAGTAATAGCCAACTGCCTGACTTTCTCTTACCTTCATTTCCTTATGTTCATCTGTTTTTTCTGTTTCTCTGATTTTTCCCTTCTTTCACCGCTTTTACATGACAAAATACTGAGTAGTGTCCCTTCTTCTATTCTTTGTCCCCTTTATCATTCTGGCAGCAGGTAGCCTTTGCTTGGAGCTGTGACATTACCAGCAAAAGGCTGTTTCACTCTGTCTCTGTCTCTTCTTTCTAACCCTCTAAAGGTGGCTGGGTGTAACTGGTGTGACTCATTAGTTTAAACAATGACAGTATATGTAGATGTAGCAAAACAGTCTGCAGGCTGTGGATTACCCTGAAGAAAGAGTACAGAGTACACACAGGAGACAACATTTATTTTTACCACAATAGCAAATTAAACACAAGGTAATGAGAATGCACACAGGCTCAGCTCACCTGTACAATAACCCACAGGTTAAGCAGATATGCAACACTTCTGCTGACATGTTGTTCCTTAGGGTTTGTGTTCGAGCACACTACTGCAGATAAAGAAGAGTGAGTGATTCTCAGACATAAACCACTTGTGATAATTGGACTCTCTATCCCTGGCTCAGTTCGCTGAAACACTCAGGCTAAATCTCCCTTCTGCCACCACAGTATGAAAATCAGCCCTGTTTAAATGAATGACGTCAGTCTATTTTCTTTCCTGCATTTTCTTTGCAAAATTTTTGAGCATCAACCGGCTTTTTAAGATCATGCCACAGCATCTCAATTGGATTCAGGTCAGAAGTTTGAGTAAGGCACTCTGAACTCGTCTTTTTTTTTCTTAAGCCTTTCAGAGGTGGACTTGCAAGTCTGTTTGGGATCATTGTCCTGCTGCAGAACCCAAGTGTTCAGCTTGAGCTCATGAACAGATAGTCGGAAATTCTCCTTCAGGATGTTTTGGTAGACAGCAGAATTCATGGTTAGATTTACCACAACAAGTCTTCCAGGTCCCGAGGCAGCAAAACATTCCCACTCTACCACCTACTAGAGCTGGGCGATATGAGATTTTTTCATATCACGATATGTTTTTTTCATTTCAGGCGATAACGATATCTATCACGATATAAGCCAAATAACTATATTTGTAAGATTTAAATGTGCCGTTGCTCACAAGTAAAATGTGAAATAATCAGCAGCTTGTTTTTAAATATTTATTTCCCATAATAAGTTCAACAGGGTAGATGTACTTAAGGAACATGAGACTTTTTCAGATAAATAAAGGCAAATATTGCAAACTACACAAAAGGCAGCCGCTAAAGCGTTTAAGTTTCAAAATAGAACAAACGAAACAGACTAAATTGTCAATTCCACTTAGAAACAAAATATTAATTCTAAAAATAAATCTTAGTTTGTTTTACAGAAGAACAGACAAAACTGACTAACTTTTGTCAATATCAAATAAACTGAGAACTAAAAGGAAATTCTCAATCTCTCCTTGTTGTATAGCTTAGCTTTTCAAACAGTTTTAACAGTTACTTTAGTCTGACAAAAGCCGAATGACGAATTAGCGCTTCCAGTCAGAGACTGAGGCTACGTCCACACGTACACGGGTATTTTTGAAAACGGAGATTTTCCGTTTTCGTTTTAAAAAATAATCCTGTCCGCACATAAAGGGAGAAATGAAGGAAAACGCTGCTATGAACATGCCAAAGCAGCAGGTGGCGCTAGATTCCTAACCGTGCAGAAATGTTGGCCAATCAGAAGTCTAGAAGCCTCGGTGGGAAAAAGTAAACAAAGCTGCGGCATAGAAGCAGAACCGAGTCGTATGTGTGGACAGACAGTAACTGTGTGTATGTGTAAGCATTTAAACACTGCAGAGAGTAGAATTAACAGTAACAGTATTGTAGAAATTCATTTCACCGAAACAATAACGTGGCGCAGTGTGACGCATGCACCAGTTTATTGTATTTCCAGACTTGCTTTCGGCACAATTTACAGTGCACGCTACTCTGTTTTTTGTCAGACTTGAAATAGCCGAAATACCTTCAAACTACGGAACTTCTATGGCTCTTCCGTTCGACAATCTCTCCGGCATTGGAACCATCATCTGTTTTCTCTTCGGTCACGCTCGGTTGATTTTTCTAGTCGGCACACTCATTTCCTCCATTATGCGCTGGCTCCATTACCCGCTGGCTGCTTCCCAAACAAACACACGTGCGGCTTGGCACTTGTGCTGTACGTAACAAGTGACGCGACGTGACACTGCGGCTGTGATTGGTTCGGCTCTGCGCTACTTTATTTGGATTGGCTGACCTTTTTTTTTTTTTTTTTTTTTTTTTTAAGAGGACAAGAGCGGCGAGGTCTATCGCGATAGCTTAATTTCTCTATCGAGTAAAAGTTATATCGCGATACATATCGTTATCGTTCTATCGCCCAGCTCTACCACCTACTATATTTTACTGTTAGTAGGATGTGTTATATAAATGCTATGTTATTCTTATGCTAGATACAACGTGACTCAAACCTTCCAAAAAGTTCAGCTTTTGTCTCGACAGTTCACAGAATATTTTCCCCCAAAAATGTGGATGATCAAGATGTTTTTGGCAAATGTAAGACGAGCCTTTGTATCTCTTTTGGTCAGCAGTGTTTTTTGTCTTGAACTCTCCCATGGCTGCAATTGTTGCCCAGTCTCTTTCTTATTGATGAATCATGAACTCTGACTTTAAGCGAGACATGTAGAAGCTTGATGTTGTTCTGGGTTCTTTTTTGACCTCCTGGATAAGTTGTCGATGTGCTCTTGGAGTAATTTTGGTCGGCCGGTCATTCCTCGGAAGCTTCATCACTGTTCCAAGTTTTTTCCATTTATGTATAATCAGGGCTGGACTGGGCAAAAAATCGGCCCGGGCATTTTGACTAGAGACCGGCCCACCAGGTATTATAGGAAAAACCATAAATCCTTTGAATGCAAACAAACGTCGTTGTAACAGTGATGTACACTGTCTTGTTGGTATATATTTATCAGTCTAATAAACTTAAACCTACACCATCCTCCCTATTCTGGTATTCTAAACAGTACCCGAAAGTAGACTGCTTGGTCGAGTTAACCTCCTGAACTATCTACAACACAAGGTGAAAACCTGAAATTAAGACAGAGAAGACTAGAGGTGAGACATGACCATTACTGATTACTTATGACAGATTTAGATATATTTTCATAAACTATTCATTTACCACATCAATAAACAGCATGGCAGAGCAAAATATTTTTTCTAACATGGCAACCTTTAAAAAGTGAAAGGAGACAGAAAGACAGGTGAGAAAGAATAAAACTTAATTGACTTTTTGATGGCATTTTACACACAGTACTGGTACAGTATCTAGAAAATGTGGGAAAATACTGGCATCATATACAGTACTTAGCTACTTCTGAAGAAATTATGATGAGACCCTAAAAAAATTACTATGTACAATAATGGATTTCTATACCTTTTACATCAGATGAAAACGTTTGTTGTAAGATTCAGATAATTATTTATTCAAAGTTTTTAAATGACATAAGAAAGAAAAGTATTTCTTTGTGCCCCCTTTCCCTTTTAATGCCCTACCTGCCCCCCTGGCAAAACTTTGCTAGACCCGCCCCTGCACAGTTACCAGCTGTCAGCTACATAAAAAAGGATCCTGGTGTTATTTGTCTCTCAGAAACAGTTCATAACTTCCCTTCAACTCATTCATGTCACCTAAAAGGTAAACCTGTTTCTCCATCACCTGTTCAGCTCTGATAATTCAGTAACGACATCTCCTGGTTTCATCTTCATGTTTCCCTCTCACCAGATAACCAAACCGATATCATGACCAGCAGGTTTACAGCTGTGGCTCCAGCAAACATCAACTGATACTATAAATTAATATTAAATAAATTTTTACAACAGCTGATCAAGTTTAAACGTGCTGCTGTTGTTTAATCCGCTGGTTATCGCAAAGTGGGCGATAAACAAACAAGAGAGAAAAGCCGATTAGCTGATCATTGATCAGTTTCATGATTGAAGTAGAAACAGGAGAGGGAGGGGAGAGAATGACAGGAGAAGAGGCAGCTGTGCAGCAAAGACACAGAATAAATCCAGCTTTGTGTCTTTTTCAAACTGTGTTCCTTTTCACCTCAAAACGAAACGCGCAATATTTTCTCTGAATACGAGACGATTCCGTTTTTTTACGGGACGGTTGGAAACTAATAACTAACCTTATAAATAGAATAAGATAAAACAAGTTCAACATCAATAAAATCATAGCACCTGCCCAGCTGTATATAAACTCCGTCATGCTAGCTAGTACGCAGTACGAGTTGTTGTAACTGACTGTAAAAAGTCAGCATAACGAAAATAAACTCCACCTAAACTTGGTTTATATCTGACCCAGATAGCCTGCAGGTCATAACTTCTTACCTGAAGTTCAGTTCACATATCATACTGATATGAATCATAGTATATTATGGAATTCCAAAAATGGCTGCCAGGACAGCTGCCACCACACTGATGTGACACACTACAAATCAACTCTTTGATGCTCAGTGCTGAGTCTGCACAATAACCTGCACTTAAACATTCATTAAATATCACGTACACATATACTGTCCCTCAAGAAGACACTGAGAAAAAATATAGAATAAGATTGAGACTGTAACTTTGCCATAAGTCATAGGTGTCAAACTCTGGCCCGCGGGCCAAATTTGGCCTAATTACATTTGGCCCGCGAAGCCATACCAAATTACTATTAGAGCTGGCCTACTGGTATTATACAGCTAATATATATATTGTTTAGTATTAAGCTTTGCTTGTTCCATATTCAGCTTTCCAGCAAAACTTATTTGAGTCCATAAGAAAAGATTCATTCTTATATCTGGAGGAAGATTTTTTTTCAATAAGTATTAACGTTAGCCCGCGACTTTGTTCCAGTTTTGAATTTGGCCCACTGTGTATTTCAGTTTGACACCCCTGATTTAAGGGGTTTGGGACTTGATTCAACAGGTCTGCCAGTAATCAGGCCAGAGTGTTTTTACTGAAGTTGAACTTAGTCACAGTTAATTCATGATTTAATGATTTAAACTTAACGAGACAGGTTAAGTTTGGATAACTTTTCTCTCTTAATCAATGAAATCATCATTTAAAAACTGCATTTAGTATTTACCCAGGTTATCTTTGTCTAACATTAAAATTAGTTTGATGATCTGAAACGTGTAAGTGTGACAAATACGTCAATCAAGAAGGGGGCAAACACTTTTTCACGCCGCTGTATATTGTAGCCTGATTATCTTCATCACTGATGACTTTTTGTGCAGATAAAGTAAACTGCACTCTAGACAGCTTACTGCTCGTTTGCATTACACTGCAGAAGTACTACTAACTTTGCATTTGCATATGTTTAAAAGACATTACATATCTGTGTTTTTGATCTTCTAGCTGCATGTGTGCCTGTTTATTTGTTAATATGTAGCAATGCAAATGGATTAATTCTAGTGGTTGTTTAACCATATGTTGTGTTCAGAGAGTCTAACCTTTGTAGCCTCTGAAAGTTACATATAATTCTTTTCTGAAAGTGGGCTATGGTGACCTTAGAAGCATCTGAACTTGTATTTTTACACATAAAGCTAAAAGTCACAGTAGATCATTTTCTACAGTTGCCTGCCTGGTAGCTGTGAAAAAGAGGATGCATCCAAGAGCAAGTCCCAAAAGCAGTTAATTCTGAGTGTGTTTTTTTTTTTGTTTTTTGAAAAACTGTGAATAATAATTGTGATACGTCCTGAAAGTATATTCTTATGGACAACTGTAAAACTGAGTTCTAAAAACTTTCTTGCCTAAAACTTACATTCATTACCTGCTTTAACAGTTAAAGGTATTATATAAACCGTCTGTGCATAGACTCTCCTGTGGCAAGTTAAGTCAAGGGCCTGTTTTATTCTGCAGTTACTGTCATTTCTGTAAATATGTTTTTCTGTCACGCAAGCTCCTTTTAAATTTAAGGCCAAAGTGTTGTGACTGCAAGCTGATTTAAAATGCAATGATTAGAAATGTACTTGCTAAACTCCCCAGTCACCTTTAACCTGATTATGTGGAGTCATTCAGTTTGCCATCAGGACTGTTGACACTGTGAATGATAAACAAAGTGGGAGCCTACAGTTGTCAAAGTCCCCAATATCATCTGTTCTATTTTTGGAATTTGACAGCTTGTCTTGGCAGAGCTTTGTATGTTGAGTTGAGTGAACATTGGAAGTTTAGAAAAGTGTTTACACCGAAACTGTTGAGGCCATTCCAGCATGATGTTTGCACACGTTTTCTAGGTTGAGTTGAGCAGGATGTCTCCCTGTTGTTGTCACGTATAGCAGACTCGCAGTAATGGTTCTGCTACTGCCACGTTGTACAGTACACATTTTTGTGAGTCCTTTAAAGCTGTTGTAGTTTTTACAAACTGCAATGAAAGTTTGTAAAATCTACAAACTTTCATTGCAGTTCATTGCAGTTTCATTGCAGAGCTAACAGAGTTAGCTCTGTTTTGCTAACTCAATGGACCGAAATAGAAAATGTGAGCCACCCAACTTCCTCAGTGAGTCATAAAATAATGAACTTAGGAAGGAAACGGCATATTTCCTGAAAAGACTGAGACATATCTATATAAAGGCCTTTTGTTCTTGGGTTACCAGGAGATTGTAATCAGTCTGCCTTGGCAGTTTGTTTGTAATGTGTGTCTAATTGCAGTATTTTCCTGAACATGATTTAATAACTTGAGCTTTAAATGATGAAAACTCATATTATTAAAAAAAAAAAAAGGGTTCCATGGTCCATGGATCATGGAAATGGTCAGACAGGAGTACGTGATATAAACACAAATGTTTGCAATCTTGTTAAGAAGTGACCCACTCATTTAACCCACTCCCCCCAATATACACACATAACCCCTGCCTTACAAACTTTGGCTGAGCAACCAAACCCTCATCGCAATAACCTGTAGGGGTCACTATAGCTCCATGACGAGAGCCAAGTTCAACAGCAGCGGTGAATGAAGTTTCTGATCAATGACTTCCCTGAGCTCTGCTCATTTTTATGACTAGAGCTTTTTGAAGCCCACAGAAAATCCTTCACAGGCACAGGAGGGAACATGTTTGACTCACATTTCCATCTCAGTTTTCTTTGAATGAATTCACCTGTTGTGGAATGCAAGTTGTAAACAAGTTTCCTCATTAGGCAGAATTTTAACTGCTAGTTAAAAAGTGTGCAGTCAAGATATTGTTTATATCCAAGCAATCTGCAAGTACCTTGCAAAAATTACAAGAGCCCCCAGTTAAATTACAACTAGAAGATTAAGTTGAAGGTCCAAGCAACCTGTTTAGTCATAATTTATTGAGTTAGATAGAAAGGGCCAATTGAGACTTTATTAAATGCATGATGTCACAGCAGTTGGTCTTATTAAGTCTAAATTACAAAGGGAGACACCAAAGTAGAGTATATGATAGATATGCTGGCAGGAGTAGCATGAATGGAGCAAGCAATATCTTATCCAGAGTTTTTCACAAATTGATTGGCTTTACAGCCAGCCATTGCCACACCCTGAGGACTGCTCCAGATCAATCAGTTTTCTTAATCAATGGCTTGTTAGACGGAAATGAATGAAACAGCTTAAGAAGGTCAGTGTGGGTTTCTGCAGGCTTTGTGATCACTGTAGTTAGACTTGCAATTATCCCGAACCTTAGAAATATTGCTAATCTGGAAGAAGCAGGTAAGCGTGGAAAGACTGTTCATGGCAGGGTTGTCATAATCAGATGTGAATGATTGTAGTAGAGAATTTCTCAACATTTGTGAATAGAACACAATTTGACCTATATTTTAGCCTCCTTGATGTTTTGCTGTATGACATTTCATCCGTTTATGCAGAATAACATAAAGCAAATGTCTTTACTGGTCAAACCATGGCAGAAAACTGAAGAAGTCAGTATGAGGGCTGAATCACACCCACATCATGAATGCACTGTGGGACACACAGAGGTTTGTGGTAGGGCAAAGTAGACCCATTGAGTGTGTGAGCTTAGGGAGCTGACCTTGAACAGCTGGTTACAATGTTTTTATAGCTGTGTGTGTGTGTGTGTGTGTGTGTGTGTGTGTGTGTGTGTGTGTGTGTGTGTGTGTGTGTGTGTGTGTGTGTCCCATTGCTTGCAGAGAGTTTTCTGTCTGGTCTCCAGATTTCCTCTCACCAGATGTTGAAGAAACAAATTCAAGAGACTTCGTAAAAGTAGCCATGTTGAGATCAAAAGCAGCTTCAGTTTCCAGCAGTACTGAGGCTCTTTGACTGAAGACTAAATAGGAGAAAGAGGAGGCCTATTAGGAATGCAGCTAAAACTGCTTCATGTGGGTGGTACTATTGAGTCCTCTGTATGGAGGAGTTAGCATTATTGCTGGTAGCTGTGTGAGTATAGAATAAGCAGTGACAAAAAGATCCAGCAATAACAAAAACAACAATGTGGTTAGTTTCAACAGAGTATCAGTAGATTGTTTATGTATTGATATCTATTGATATTTTTCATTCACTTTTTGTGTGAATATAAGGACGAGGGGTCTTCACAAAGTCAAAGAGACAGCATAAACAAGCCTGGATTTCCACATTCCCCAGACTTTAAATAATGACCCTAATGACACTGTGAATTTGTTGACAGCTTTTGAGTTTGTCCCCTATTGCTGAATCACCTCTGCCTTTGAAAGCTTGAGACCTGCAGGCTCTCACACTATTGTTTATTCTGGAAATACAGTATATCAGTTGATCCCAAAATACACGGCGGACGCTCCTGATATCATCTTCCTGTTTCGTGCAATCACATACATCCAATTACAGCACTGCAGTCTGTCCTCACGTAAGCAAAAGTAGCTGCAGCGTTGTGGCTGTTTGGATGTGAAACAGAACAAAGAGGGTGGGTGTTTATTTGCTAACAGCTGGCTCAGCAAGTATGTCCCAACCAAAGATTCAACCCAAAACACCTGTGAACTTTACTTTTCCCTCAGACCTTAAGCAACTGAGCACACTTGAAATAGCTGATCATTATCAGATTTGTTGGGAGCATATGTGATTTTGTGAGTTGCATACAGAGGCTTTAAGTTGCAAAAATACTTAAATAGTTTCTTTTTTTTTTAAAAAAAAGCAAGAGTGCTACTCTGAAAATGTGACAGTAGGAGGAATCATTTTCAGTATTTTGATAAAGCTGCGTCATGTCAGCAAATGCTCAATCGCTTCTTCTTCTTTGCAACACACACTGGCCCACTAACCCACCTCTCAGCCACTTTTGTGTCACCTGTTTCTTGCAACTGGCTGCACTATATGTATCAGCACATTGAGGGGCTGAAGCATGCAAAGACTCTGATGTAATTCTGCATATTCTAGAAAGGTGTTTCTGAGGTGTTTGTGAGATGAGGAGGTATGAATGATTGCGATTAGAGAAATAAAACTGGTCTACGGTAAGTGAGAAAATTATGGTGGAAATGAGAGTGAAGTGGTAACGTTATATATTTCTTTTCCCCTTTTGTTTTCTTAAGCTCTTTCTGAACAAAGGCATAAGAGGAAACACCCAGGGTGCAGGCTGATGCTGGAGCCAGCTAGATCAGACCGGTAGCTGTTAGAGAGTAGGGGGTGGTGAAGGAGAAGGGAGGCGAGAGAAGAGGAGGGGGAGATGGGATGAAGGGTGGAGCAGCGGATGGGGTGGGAGAAGGGGGAAGAAGGGAAAAAAAAGATGTGACGAGGAAAGCTGGAGGTGGAGGAGCAGGGGAACGCAGAGGTTAAGTGTTTCGGGACACAATATGAGATGGATACTCTGGCAGACAGCTTAGACCCCACTCCATCAGTGATGTAATGCATATGGCAGATTCTATTTTTAGCCATCCTAGTACACTTAGCTCAGCATACAGGGCGATCGATCAGCTGCACACTCACTGCGAGTATTAGAGCTGCAGCCAACAGCACCTAAATATTTTGCCTCTGTGCAGTTTGATGTTGTAGGATTTCTCCTTTGTCGTGTTAACAAGTAAATATGTGTTTTTGGTGGCATTTTGCACTGTACATTATGTGTTCTTTTGTCTTTATCTTGACGATGTTGCTGTCGGTATCATTTAGATTGCCAAGAAAAGTTCATGAAAAAGGGCATTTAGTTATTTTTATGCCAGTTTGTTACAATATGTTAAATGGCCTGTATTTGTATAGCGTTTTACTTAGTCCCTAAGGACCCCAAAGCGCTTTACACTACATTCAGTCATCCACCCATTCACACACTGGTGATGGCAGGCTACATTGTAGCCACAGCTGCCCTGGGGCGCACTGACAGAGGCGAGGCTGCCGGACACTGGCGCCACCGGGCCCTCCGACCACCACCAGTAGGCAACGGGTGAAATGTCTTGCCCAAGGACACAACGACTGAGACTGTCGGAGCCGGGGCTCGAACCTTCTGATTATAAGATGAACTGCCAACTCATGAGCCATGATCGCCCCCTATACAATACAAAAATGTGTTTACATCTTGTCCAGTGAAAGTAAAATTATTCCCAAGGCAGTAGGAACAAAACAAAGCACAATAACAGCAGTGAATGGGGTGCTTCCAGGCCACAAAACAAATGGGGGCTTTCTGACATTTCTTGGAAATTTAGCCAAAGCGATGAATGAATAGTTATTGAAGCTCAACGTCATTGGTCTGATGACAAAGTCTGTGGATGAAGAGCTGCTTCTGTATTATTTTCTGTCTAATTTTCTTTGTTATTTACTTGTTTTCAGTTATGTTGTGGAAAAAAACTGCATGCCTGAATTGTATCTTTGTATACTGGGGCAATCGATTACCAGGACAGCTGGATGTGTGTGAGCTTTGGTGATTCCTGTTTTATCAGACACAAGAACATGCAAGCACACACACAGCACAGACTTCACTGACAGGACTTGTATTTAGAGTCCTGTATCACCTCCCAGTGTCGGCTGTGAATAAGTCTATAGCCTGAGGGTCTAGACAGGTTGACTCCCAGTGTGTTACACAATAGGGGAAAAAAGAGCCTGGAGACAAAAAGCAGATCAGTAGCTTATAAACTACCTGATAAACTTCATGTCCACACCTGTCACTTCCCCTTACTCTACCAACCTATTCCATATTGGTAGGTCACACTGCGAGTGGACTGAACAATGACATTCATACCTTCTTTGCTAACTTCTGTTAGCTAATTAGTTATAGCTATCCATGACAAACTGAGCCCTGTAACAGAGGCATCCTATTAAAAAATATAAATATAGTTTGTGTTTAATGTAACCAGTGATTCATTACCATTCTGACAGTTGGCTATAATCCCATTATAAGATTTCCATCTGAACAGTGACTACTACCCAAATGATCACTCCTCTCATCAAGTTTAATAAAATTTCTTTGGCCACATAATAAGGGGAGTAATCATAATGATTAAAACACTGTAAGCGTCAGGGTGCGGCTGTGTGGCAGGCAAGATGTGGATTCAAATGCAGGACTTGGGAGAAAGAACATGAACTCAAAAAGCAGCTTTAATGCTGAACTCTTCACCTAAAATACAAAATAGACAGCGACTAAGCAGGCGCAGATGATTCAAACGCGAAGAATCTCCTGGGAAACGTGGAACTAGAAAACACACAAGCACTAGGGATTATGAAACAAAGGACAAGGGGAGACTCAGACAAGATATGCATACACAGGTAACGAGGGGAGATGAAGCAGGTGTAAGGACAGTTACAGATACTAATCGGGAAAATGAGCCGAAGGAAGTGAAACCTAACACAAAAACACGGAGAACAATACCATAGCAAGTCGTGACAGATTTAGCTAACTTTGATTCAGTGCCCTACATAAGAGTTAGTTGTCAACCACATGATATGAAGTGTGATGTATTAATATGTCCCTGTTGAGTGGTAACAATAGAGTGAGAACAAAAGCAAAAAAGAGAGCCTGCTCCTCATGTGCTTGTGTGTATCTGTTTGTACTACTACCTATTGAATGCCTGTTGGACAAGGCAGATAAAAAACAGACGAGTTCTAATCAAATCAAATCTTTAACTTATTCAGAGTGGTTGCTTTTACCTCGCTTCTGTTGTTGAGAACAAGAACAGTACAAAAACAGAGCCTCGTGCATTTCTAAGAGGCAGTTACATGTTCAAAGCACTGCATATGTTCATTTCAGTCCTTTGCCTTTCCCCCATACATAGCTGTTTCTCTGTACCTGTCATTTTGTCACCACCTGCCATTAGGTTCACTTCCTGCGACTATTAAGCTATTTCACAAAAGGCTATGGTAAACTTGTGTGGATTCATTGGTCAAAGCTGTATTATTGCATGAAACGGACACAGAATCTGACCTAAAAAATCATGAAACTCTTACAATGAACATAGCCAAGATGCCAGTGAGGCCTTGGACCTCACGTTATTACACGAGGTAATTATACTTTCTAGTCACTCTTGCCCTTCTTGCTCTGGCACTTTTTGCTTAGTACCTATGGTCAGGCCACACCCATCTCCCAGCAGGCTGTTTATTTCGATTCCAGCTACGTACTTGTGAAGTTTTGTGACTTTATCTTGTACGTTTGCAGTTTTCTCCCAGATATTTGAATCACCTCTGTGGTGTCTCTTGAACCATCATTTGTCCACACAAATGGCGAAAGCAACATCTTAGCTACACAATCACAGCTCCAATGTCTCAACATGTAAGCACCTACTAAATTATTTACAAAAAAAAAGTTATCTATTCCAATTTTGCCATGATGATGCATACAAACTCACACACTCAAGGTGAAAACAATATTACCTGTGCTATCACAGCTGCTGATAAACTGAAGTACACATTAAAGAGAATGTTTAGTATTTATTGTTACTCTGCTTGGTTTTTCAAAGTTATAATCTTGGTGCATATATCTACATCACGTTGGCTCATGATTTTATATCTTGCAGATTTTAAGCATTTGGTAATTTCCCCCCATCATTTTGCTTTTAGGCGACATAAGCATAACTCTGCTAAAAATACCTAACCCTGTTTTTTCCCATAAGCTACCCAAACAGCTTGTTGATTCAGGCATCATTCCTGGTAGCTCATGCACGAATTTCCTTCCTATGCCATCCTATCCACATACACACCCTCCAGGGCTTGGTGTACCAATGAGAAAGTGACTTATGATTCTTAGTTTCCTTAAAATAGGGACTGACTTTTCCTCTCGCTCAGCAAGAGGATGCAGACAGGGTTGGGAAGTGCTGGAAAATCCAGAAATGGACATTTTGGGATTTCCTAGGTTAACAAAAAGTTAGAAAATATGACCGACCAAAATTTCAGTGGAAAACCTATAAAGAATAGACATTCGAGAAGTGACTGCATGACGTCAGCCTATTTAAACATGCAGTATTTGTGGTGTCATCTAAAAGGCAACAAGTATAAGCTGTGGGTCGATGAGTTTGGAAAACAGGTTTCACCATGCTTATGCGGTAACTGTACAGACTGACGTGATGAAATCAATGAAACCACAGAGTGCTACTGGCTTACTAAAGCGCACGGTCTATATATAATGTATATTGTAGTATCAGTATACACTGAGGTGTTTCAGAGAGGTAGATATCTGTATCTGGTATCTGATCTGTAAAAACTGTGACTGTTAAAGTCAGACCTAATTACTCAAAGATTAGATGCTAGTTAAAATTGAAATTTATTCAGCAGACACCTTTCTTATTACCTAAAGCCGTTTTTGCTACTTGTTTGTTGACAATAATGAAAATGTAGGCAACACTTGAGACCAAGTTATCATTCTTCCCACAACTCTCAACTCCTGCTGTCGTCCATTCACCCCCTATCTGGTCCATGGCACTGGCAGTGATCCGACAGGCTGCAGGTTATGTAACAATCACCCGGCCGCTTTGGCACTAGAGTTTAATAAAACTTTCTGATGGACAACAGAGCAGCAGTATTTTGTGCTGTCCTCATGGGTTTTCGACACAATCCTGCCTCTAATCATATAGATTGCATTTTTGCCCCATTGCATTCATGCTTATGAAACTCGCTCTCCCTTGCTGCTGTCTCTTTTGCCTTCTCTTGCTCGCTCTCTCTCACACACACACATATGCACACTTTCCACAAGCTGTTTTTGTAACGTGCATCACCCACACATTTTTGCATTCTTTGTGTGCGTGTGGGATGAAAGGACGATATGACAAAACATATTTATCAGTGTTGTAGATGCTTTTACTTTTCCCTCCGCCTTCAGAGCTTGCTGCAAGGTGATGTAACAGGTCTGCAGGATGGGATATCTCTCTTTGGGAGGTGTGCATATCAGAGTCCTGCAGTCTTCTTTAAAAATGTATACACTATATAACAGGCAATAAATGGCCTCATGCTCAATGTGGACTGCTGACACTGCACTCAGCCTGTGTGGGTGTCAGTTTGGCAGGCATGCAAAATCTGACTGTGTTGTGTAAAATCTGCATATGCAGTAGTTGAAATGAAAACTTGTTGCTTTGTCTTTATAGTCACAAGGATGAAAAGTTGAGTTAAAGACAATACTAAACTATTTCAAATGTGTGTTTCTCTTTTTATCATGTTTGTCTGCAGATTTGTTTCCTGGTGTCAGCTTTCCGTGGCCAAGTGTTTTCAGAGGACAGCTGTGCTACTCTGGCGCTCTTCTCTCATTATTTCCATCTCAGTCAGTTCTTTTGGATGCTCATACAGGTAATGATAGGTTCACAGTGAACACTAGATACATGTGAGGAGGAAAAAAAAAACACTTTTGATTTCTGACAAGTGGAAAAAATGTATCTTTCTGTAACTGCCTTTTGCATTTGTGTAAACAACATTTGGAAGAAGCGACTGCTATGACAACTGAAGATCGATGAGATACAACACATGTGCTACGGCAAGGGGGAGAAAGGACGTCAGGTCACCCAAGACTGGGTACCAAGTATGACTGAAGGAGCGTTAGGTGCAAGAGCAGCTGACCTCACTTGAAGAGGTATACCAGAGAGACAGAAGCCAGGGGAATAAACCGCTCCAAAGAACCAAGGCATACTCTGCTAATTGACGAGAGACACCCAGAATAGCTAACCGAAGGCCAAACAGTCCTAATCCCCAAGGATCTCCAGAAAGGACCAGTCCCATCCAATTACCTGCCTCAGTACCACGTGGAAGCTCCTGTCAGACATCATAGTGGCACATGGCTCAATACATAAACAGGGCACAAAAAGGAATTGGCAAGGAATACCCGATTGGAAAAACAGTTTGGAGCCTTCATCAGGAACTCAATGGGGATGTGGTGAACAACACTAGAGGCCAACTTCAAGCCTATAGCACATGTCACCATCAAGTGTCATTGACAAGATTGGCTACAGATACCCACTACGGAATAGAACAATCATCAGGCGCCATGGATGACGTCAAGCTGTATGCCAATAGTGAACGACACATTGATTCACTGATCCACAACACTAGGATCTATAGTAATAACATGTGAATGTGAATGTCATTTGGACTGGAGTGTAGGCAGATGGTAACAAAGAGATGGAACATACTCAGAACTGAGGGGATCTCACTACCAGAAGGCAACATTGCAGACACTAAGGACAGCTACAAGTACCTGGGAATCCCACAGGCAAATGGGAAACACGAAGAGGCGCCTAAGAAAGCTGCAACCACCAAGTACCTGCAGAGGGTAAGGCAAGTCCTGAGGAGTCCGCTGAATGGGAAGAACAACACATATGCCCTGCCCATGATCAGATACCCTGCTGGGATAATAAACTGGCCAAAGGAAGCCACTGACATGAAGACAAGGAGGCTCCTGACCACATATGGTGGGTTTCACCCCAAATCCTGCACTGTGACACTTTACGGAAAATAGCCACAACAGACCATGTGCTTAGTGAATACCTCAGGCAATAGAAACCCAAGAAAGAAGTGGAGATGGAGAACAACCATCACGGAAGGACAGGCCCCTGCACAGTATGTACCAGCAGATAGAAGAAGTGGCTGGATCCAGAGATCCCACCAGTGGCTGGACTGAAAGACAGCACAGAAGCACTAATCATCGCAGCACAGGATCAAGCTCGGAGCACAACATAAATAGAAGCTGGGATCTACCACACCAAGCAAGACCCCAGATGCAGGCTGTAAAAAGATGCCCCTGAGGCAATCCAGCACATAACAGCAGTGTGAAAGATGCTAGCAGGCAGGGTATGCATGGGACGCCATAACCAAGTTGCCAGTATAGCATATAGAAACATCTGCCATGAGTACTGCCTGGAAGTGCTGAAGTCAAAATGGGACATGCAACCGATTGTGGTCGAGAATGACCGAGCTTAGGTCCTTTGGGACGTCTGTGCTGTCTGTTTAAATATGATTCTCCACCTTCCTCCTGCCTATTTTATCTCATAATTTGGCATTGCCAAGGTTCCTATTCTTTCTTTTTATTTCATACATATGGCATTTGGTTTATGTGCAACAGGCAGTGAAATTTGATTGTTTTACCACATCTACTGGGGCAGTCATAAAGTTACCAGTACACTGCACTGGCATGCCCTTTGCCCAGGATCACCTTATAATACCTTACAAGGACCCTAAACAGCTCTTTCTTAACAAGACCTTCTTATTCTCTTATTTCTTTCTTTGCATTATATTGGTCAACACCAAAGCCACCCAGGATTTTTAGGAACATGAAGACTGTAAACATACATCTGTGCATTGTAATTGTAGTTGTAATCCTGGAAAGAGTTTATTGATGACTTATGACCTGCTGCAATAGCAAAGGAATGCAGGGAGAGGTTTCATCAGCAGCTTTAGTGCTGCTGCTGTGATAAATCCTTTTCCTAAGTAATCCGCCTCCTAACGAGTCCTGAACTGCAAAGAAACAAAGGTAGTTGCGTAATACAGGAAATCCTTGGATGTTTGTTTATTTATTTGTAATTTTTGAAATATAACCTGATTAAATAGATTTGACAGACATTAGACAATAACTTTATCTATATTATTTGTCTGTGCCATACATATGTATTTGTTGTGTAATTCTTCCAAACAATCTTAAATCCACTTGATGACAATCAAGCTGAAGGCTCAGGCTCAGTTGTTGTCATTTTTTGTTTTTTTAAGAAGGGAAATGAGATTTATCACCATCATAAATCACAATTTATGCTATTATGAGTCAAACTGAATTCACAGTAACAAAAATACCGTCACATAAGACACATGTTACCAATAGGAATGGTATCCCTAAATGAACTTCCCCATCTACCCATCTTTTCCCACCTGTTGTCCTTCTCTTGCATAACATTTGCCTTGTTCTCATCAATCTTCAACCTTTTGTAACATGTGACATGCGTACGTGAACATAACCAGTGTTTACATAGGGAACATAATATGTAATAATGTTATTGGTAAAGTATTATAAGATTAGCTGTGGCATAAGCTGACCACAGCAGGGTAATACTGGAACCATGCAACGGCGTACGTGTTGGACGCAGTGGGCTTTTTCTCATATCTGATTGTTTACTATGACTTCTGGGAGATTTTAAGGGATAAAGTCTCAGGCCGAAGGCTTTCATGTGGCTTAAGCGGTGTTAGAATTTGGATGGGCAGATCTGGAGCTCAAATAAAATTGGTTGTGACGTGCAAGCTGGTTTTAGACACACATGGTAGTAGTTAGTAGGGTAACAGCTGACTGGATCGAGTGAAGGACACAAACAGTGATTCACCCTGTAAAGAATTCAAATAGGAGGATTAATGAAGCATGAAGAAAAAACACTTAGGCTTTTGTTGGTTTATTTATATACTCACTCACAGATTTGTTTTGTTTCATAACATGCCCTGTTCATTAAGGTTGAATTTAAATAGAGAGCCAGACTGTGTGATAGAAAAGGCAGATATGTTACAAAGGTAAGGAAGTGTTATTCATTAGAAGCACAATTTCAAAAAAGACGGGCAAACAAAGCAGGACAAAAGGAAGAGAGGAAGAAAAAGTAATACAACGTAAAGGCCAGGACCATGGCATTGTTCTTTAACACCCCTTCAAAAAATATCTTGTTATTTCATAAATGTCAACTCTAACTGTGAATGTAGCTGACAAGAAAAATATTACCGCCACCTTGGCTTTCACTGATGCGGGGAACCGAGACCCTTCCATCCTCACCAACATCTCTGCATTGACCCCAGTGATGTCTCACCACTCAAGTTTCCCTCAGATCAGGTAGCTGCTTTCAGATAAGTGGCTTATATGAGTGGGCGCCAGCAGCCCATCTCAGGGCATGACAAAGACCTGAATCAATAACAGCAGTGTGAGTGTGTGTAATTGAGAGTAGTGAGAACGGGCACGTCCAAAACCTGATCAGGGGAATATGCACTGGCATAAAGCTTGAAAACACACAATAATGTGGCCACTGTCCAGAGCAGCTATGTGTTGAATGCAGAGGTTTGCAGTTAACATCAGCTTACTAAAAATTGCACATTATTAAAAAAGTCTTAAAGGCATCAGGATTAGGATTTCTGGGATTTTTCCTGAGCTAGCTAGTGAAGCCAGGATGACACATTTCTAGCTTGCTAAATAATATCTTTATGTGATAATGCCCGTCCTGTCTCCTCGCCAATTAGTCATCCAGTCATTTGGGACTTTTAATACAACACCAATGGTTCATGTGACCAATTTACAACTGGTATTTACCTTCAGTGGTAACTTGCGGTTTTGGCTTTATTTGCACTGTGGAAACTAAATATAGCTCATATCTAAAAACTTGGTGAAGTAGTCCCAACATGATCTGCACAATCAAACATAACTGCAAGTAAATATTTAAAAAATACTGCATTTTTTTCTGCGGTGAGATTGAGCCAACCTATTATTGTGGCTCCATGAGTGATATAGCCACTGCAAAACAACAGCTCAGCACAAAGTTGCCCATAATCCCTTTACTGTACCACAATGACTGCAGTTTTCTCACAGCCAGTGAATAACACTTCTTGAATCTGACTGACATCATTGTATTATCTCAGGGGAGTCGAGCTGTTACACAACGGGAACCGTACAGTCTTGTTTGCTGCATCTGCTGCATCTGTGTTTGTGGGTTTGTGTTCATGTTGGTGTGGTTATGAAGCAAGGTCTTTTTGGGTCAGTGGTTATACAATATTGTTACGGTAGAGGTTGAGCAGAGTAATCATAGGGAGAGGTCAACATCATTTGACCTTGTGTCATTAGTTGCATCACATCTTCCTCTTTGCAAATGTGCTGCTCAAGTGCTTGCAAACAGATAGACATTATCAGCTGTTATTCATTACAGCTGTTGACCTGTTGCATAAATTTTAATAGCATTTCCTTTTTTTCATGTTCAAATGTAATACTTTATAGACTTTTGTTTTTTATGTATGTTAGATGGCTTAAAGCTTGTAAAACAGCTCGTAACGCACCATATATGAGCGAAATGTGAAAGAGAAAATGAAGTGTTAGTGTGCTTCACATGAGGATAAGACATCGTCTGCTTGCTGTCAACAGGTGTTCACATAAGCCAGTTATGCAACAGTGGATGGCTTAGTAAAGCAGATAGATGAGACTATAAAAGCCTTCTAGATAACTAAGCAAACATAGATATTTTTGGGTGTGATATGCGGATGGATATACTTGTGTGTTTTTGTGTTTTACTGACTATAGACCAAATGTGCACACAACCGAGGAAGGTTTAAAAATCATCAAAGGGGAAGATGTCGAGCCTTTTCTCCCCCTTTTATTTATTGTGCTGCGATAAGTTTAAGATATATTTCATAGTCTGTAAAAGTTACTTTTTTATTTTTATATCCCCGTGAATAAGTTGTTTTCTCAAACTGTTTTCTCAGGCGGTGAACTTCTGGCAAGTGCTCGTGATGAATGATGAGCACACAGAACGCCGATACCTGCTCTACTTCCTCCTGGGGTGGGGACTTCCTGCTTTGGTCATCATCGTCCTGGTCATCGTGTTACTTGGTGGCTTTGGATGGAAAATACATGAAGTATATGGACTGGTGCAAGGCGACGTGTGAGTTAGCAACACATGTAAATACACACACAAGTGGTCTTTTTGAACTGATGGCATGTATCCAGTGAATCGTAAGTACACTTAGGAGAGTATTTGTTAAACTGGTATGAGTCGTTTACAGTGATTTCAGTTTCTTTTTTAAGCTTAGGGAAATTCCACTTCAGACTAGGTAGAGCAAACAGAGCCAGTGAGCCTGCCCAATCAAATGACTGAATGAATGAACGTCTCATGTTTGTTTGCATGCCTCTCCCCACACTGAAAAACTTCAGTCTCGGAGGTGGAGTCTTTGAGAAATCGCGCCATACAGAGCCTTATATAGCTGTTTCCCTTAAATTACCTAAAGCACAGAAACAATAGAAGAAATCACTGTGTACAAAAAACACGTACAAAGGTCCCAACACAGGTGAGTTGCCCGTGTCTTTATGTGCATCCATCTTCCATGTCTTTCATTTGTGAACAAATGTTCAATAATAGTCAAAGAAGTATGAAGCTGAAACTCCTAAACCACATCTATAATAAGTCAATGGTCTAAGGTGTGCCTGTTATCCTTGGGATCAAGTATCTGTGGGTGTTTCCTGTGGATGGGAGTGTGAAACAGTGAGCGCATACAGGAGAGATTTAAGAACATAGAGGAGTATTCAGTTTCCCAGGAGCACACCTTCCTCTTTGAGGACATAAGGCAGCTTTTCACTTCTTTTCCTTCTCTCGCTCTGTTTCTCTCCTTCGCTCTCTCCTCTTCGGTGTTAACAGCTAGTCTCTTGTTTTCTCACCACTCGTTTCAGTTTCGCCTTGCTTGCATACAAAAGTGTTAAGCTCACACCTTGTGTCAATAGACTTTGTATCCTTTAGACTTAATTGCTTATGGGAGCACATTTTTTTACTCTGTCTTTTTGCTTTCCACTACTATACTCACGCTGTAGTAGAGAGATATGGAGATTTATGGATAAATAAGTGCAGAACGGTGTAAAGTTACCATTTCCATGCCTCTACCATCACTGTTGTGCTGGGACATTGTCTTTCATATAGACCAGTTTGTACTTAACCCCAGCTATGTGCATTGAGCATATTAAGGATTTCTCTCTTCTGATGGTTATCACATTATGAGGCAGTGAGTGACTGTAATGTCCCTGTGGTTTCTGCCTTTTTTAATCTTTATTGTGGATCATATGTTGTACATCTTTAAAAGGAAGAAAACAAAAAGCCAACTTTAACATTGAATCCTCTCTCACCACCCATGGACAACTGCTCAGCAAAAGTGGTCATAAACATTTCAGCAGCATTAAATTTTGTTTTGAATGAGTCTAGTTTGAGACTGATTACACTCATGAATATTTTGACCCTTTTGTAGTCTCAAGTTGCATCTTCCAAACATGGGGTCTTGTGATCACATGATTTAAGTAAAAATGTTATCATAGAGTGGTAACATAGGATCTTACTGTGGTATACATTTAAAAGAAAATCCCAGCAGCCTTTGGATGAAAACCCTCCATAAAAGGCATGATTAACTTTCTTTCTCTCAAGCTAAGAAATGGGTGCGTTAGACCCCTGGGTAATGTTTTTTTTTCATTCAATTCAGGAATCCCTGGGATTTCCCATCCTTGTGAGACTTTCACTATAGTTAGAGGTCATCCCCCTAGCAAGGCCCCAACAGTACAGCTGTCCATTTTCCACTGTATTTAGACTAGGGACCCGGCTGTCTTTTTGTGACATGGTGATCCAGCGCTTTATTTGGCATAGCTCATCTTATGTTGTGACTACGACAGATCCAATTATTTTTCTGCAATCACTCAAACATGCGGAAGTCCTGTCTGATTTGATGCTCCCACCGAACCAGAGCGTGAATGTGTTTTGTGAAAAGGTTGTGGTCACATCAGTGTTGTTCTAGTTGTTTGGCAACAAATATCAAGGATGTTGATTTTCCCAGAGGAAAACCGCAGTTTTCTTTAATAAAGATAAACATGCCTGAAAGATCCTGAGACGGTAGTTCAAGAGGTTCACCGGGAAAACAGCATAGAGATGGTACTGTCAGTATTATACAGTCTAACTTCTTACTGACATTTAAAAAAAAAATTGTATTAATAATTCTCCAAAGAAAGTTCTTCTTTACCTGTTAAAAAGGATGAACAGTGGAAATCACGTGACCCCTATGGATATATATTCTTATAATTGCCGATGGATTTATCGGTGGTTGTGTCCGATGTGTCACAAAGCAACAAAGTATAAAGAAGAGTTGCGTTATGATTAAATTAAATTAAATATAGAGCAGTTTAATATTTTCAGTTTTTCCAGACGTTATCTGTGAGATAGATGTGTTCTTTATGCTATGGTGACACAAAGGATCACTGTTTGGAAATAGCAGCCAAAATTATTGCAGCCGTGTGAAAATTTCAGATTAAACAGAAATATTTATTAGCTGCTTATATTCAGAGTCTAGTCAGAACCTCACAACAGAAACAGAAATAACAAATAGTGACATAGTTGCTGCAAAATGATGATTTAACTGCTAAACGACAAACATTTCGCTCTTATACAGGACTATAACTACAATACAACCAGATGGTAACCAGCTATGTTAAGTCCCCCACTCCAAAGAGATGTGTTGCAGAGAAGTTAATTGCAACATGTTGCCAATCTGTCTGCTTTTATAAATTAGACAGCAGTTATTTGCAAGCCTTCACTACTCTGTCTGAGAGTAATTGCAGTTGGTGTGATTTGGACCCTGACTGTTTGGAGATAAGTTGCCTCCCACCAGATAACCCGTGCAGTCACCTTGCAGTCAAAAGAAGCAGCTCATAGGTTGAGAATGTTGCATGTTCAACCTCTGGGGAACCCGCTTGTTGCTGCAACTACTTGAAGTTGTTTGCAGAATATAAAAATAATTCAGTGCAATCATCAGACAACTGGAGATTTTTTCCTAGTTGCAAGATGGCTTATTGTAAGTTTTGTAAGTGTGTCTTTCATCTTATTTTCCTTATCTTCTAGGTGCTTTATCCCAAACATCTATGTAGCTCTGTGCACGGCAGTGCTGGTGCCTCTCATCTGTCTTGTTGCTGTGGTGGTTGTATTCATCCACATCTACCAAGTTACTGAGCAGTGGAAGGCCTACGATGACATTTACCGTGGACGGACTAACAGCACAGGTAAAAACCAAATATGTGACTACACACACAAACACACACAAATATATTAATGTATGCATAAGCAGAGATTTTATTATTTTACCACTTGCTGTTACCACAAAGAGATCATGAGAGTTACATCTGCATTTACACTCAGTCACACCCAATTTCTTTCTTTCGTGGACATGTACAAACACCACTAGGATGTCCCTCTGGAACGAAGCTACAAACAACATACCCTTATTTTGGGCAGAAGCTTTCATCCCCTATTTTCCAGTTTGCTGTTTGCTGGAGACAAAAACAGATTTAGGGTTTTTGCAGAAAGTGCGAACTTTCAGTTATCTAGCACACACAAAAACACCCATCAGTACAATGTAGTAGTAGGTGTGCAAACTTGTACATTTCCAACTTGTAGATTATTCAGAATTCTTGTTTGCACACACACACACACATCCATCATGGATTTATGACCCGTACAAATCAGCTCTGTTTATACAGTGCAGTTAGTCCCTTTGGCCACACATGAAGATTCAGCCAAACCACTTTACTTGCTGATCATCGGGGCTGCAATCAATGGCCATCAGTGGGAATCAGCAGGCTTTAGCTTGTTTTGCTCAGTCAAGGCTCTCCGGTGACAAAGCCAAGCCTGAATTAGTGCCAGTTCTTTTGTTGGCAAGCAGCTTGCCCGCAAACTGTGCAGGAGTGTTGAGGCAGTGTAGATGCTTTACTGAGTTGCAGGTATGTGTGCATTATTCAAAAAGGAACAGCACTTTCTCATTCACAAACCAGGCTGAGGCAAAGGGCCAGCCTGTAGGATTTGTACTTCACATGAGCAGTTTTTTGTGAGGAAAGCGAAAGAAAATAGAGTAAATTGGACAAACATTTATGTTTGAAATATGATACTGTAATGTGTGATGATTCACAATAGCCTAAACTTTTGACCTATACTGTACATACATACACAATTGTACATATCTACATGCACATATAAACATAACATGCCCACAAACACACTTTAGTGCACATTGTATACTCCAGTGTTTGCAGTGCACTCTGCTGTTGTCAGTGTCTCAATATGTCTAAAGTCCAAAGAAGAATAAAACAATTATGGGTGAATATATTTATTGCTGTAAACACAGGCTACCCTTCTGCTCATTTCCCGGAATTACTTAAAGGTTGTATGAGTTGACTTAAAACAACAGGAACTGAACCCTGCACTATGCAGCAGCATGACAATCATGACAGTCAATAATTATCCCTATTATTTGTCCACTGCTTGAAGGCTCTGTGTGTGCTTCTGCAGTAATCCAAATAATAACTATTCATATTAAGCACTTAGAGTAAACTCAACCTTGACTTTCCCAGCCAGCTGAGATTCGTGCAGAACCTGCTGGACTGCTGATGCTATTTTGACAATGAACGCCATGTGCATGTTTTCAAATTCCTTAGTGAAGCAACAACCGATGAGATAAGCTAACAAGTAATCTGTGTCTGTCTGTGTGTTTGTGCCTGCATGCCTGCGCGCGTGCATGCAAGATTATGAGAACCGCACATGTAAAATTCACAGGACTGTGTGAAATTTAGCAGAACTTCTGACGTCAGTGAAATCAAGGAAGTGCGTTGGTGGGCTTTCATTTATGTTCCTCCCCATCAACAGATTTGAGAAAGTCTGGAGTTCTGCCAATGCAGGGCAGCGAATAATAATAAACGAACAAAAGGTACAACAGTGCATATCAGAAGCACAACAGTGAACCCTTATCTTGTGTTAGAAAGACTTTATGTTCTTGTGTTGCGCAAGTGACCAGACTTTAAGTTGAATGAATAACTATTATTGTTGCAGTTTTATGGCACTTAATGTTCCCCGGCTCCACTTTTAGCATTGATTGGTCAGCAGTATGGAAACACAAATAAATGATGGATAATGTTTAATTACTTAATATTGTTTTATTTACTTTGTGTGTTTGAGTGTTGCTGCTTTATTTGTATGCTAAGCGCATGCTTATATTTGTCATATCTTTATTAGTAATGGCCTTGAAATGCACATCCTTATTTGGACATTGTACTTTAACAGCTGATTGTTTTTATCATCTTGTTTTTAGTATTATTTTTTTTCCTTTGGTCATTACTCCTAGCTGTAACTAGATGCACTCAACACACGCTTACTCCTGCTTGTTGTTATTACAGCTGGTAAACTTCTCTGTGACCTTAATGTTAGCACAATCTCGAGTTTCTTTCTGGTTGTTTTCCTTCTGTGCATGCTCACTTCTCAGTTTGTCTTCTCACACCAAGAACGCTGCACTGGTCAAATTTGAACTTGAGCCTGTCTGCTTGCCTGTGGAGGAAAGCAGCGTGTGTTTGTTGTACAGAAAGAAAGATAGCCATGACATCATTGAGCTTCTCTGAAACACAAAGCTTTTGCAGAGGATTGCATATGAATTCATGTCTGCTTATGCATAATATGAACACACACACACACACATGCACAGCCACACAGGCTCTTTGCTTCTACTTAGTGGTACAAAGCCAAACAGTCAGTCAGCATTTTGCAGTTCGTCTCAACTCGGCTCTGGGAACCTGTTCTTACTGTGGGAGCTCTGGCCCGTCCACAGACAGGAATGTGCTTACATGGTTGGAAAAAGTCTAACCAGGGAGGGAGGAGATGGAGACAGATGTGCAAGACACACTAAAGCCAGAGAGAGAGAGAAAGAAAGAAATGGGAAAGATAGACGATAGAAATTGATAGATGGAAGATAGAAAAAAGTTGTTTTTATTTAACCTACACGTGTTTGTAGACAGTTTGTCCACATAAGGCAAACCGAGATGAAGTGTGAAATAATAATGCATCAGAGGCCGTGACCAAGGCCAACAGCGAAGAAAGCACTAAAAAAGTATGATAGAGCTAAATAAATAAAAATACTATGTGATAAGGAGCAGAAGTTAGAGCAGGGTGGAAATGACAGTGTGGTGGATGTGGCACCTAAGTGAGGGGTTTTTGTGCAAACCTGGGCCCGTGTCCTGTGTTTCCATCCTACTTGTGAAGAGAACTGTACACTCTGTCCTACATAACACCTTTCATGCAGACTGTAAGGAGAGTGACTCAACAGTGTAATTTTGAATCTGATGTTCCCTTCAAATCATCGTAAAAACAGCTTTTACGCCTCATGTAGCTGTAAAATTTATTATGTTTATCTTCTGTGACCCTGCACTTTTCACTTCAAGACACACACACACATACACAGCATCACAGGTATCGTGAGCCTAATAAAAATGTCTTTTACATTCTTTGATAATGCAATGTGGAGTTAGTTATTAATCTAATGTTTCATAAACAGATCAGTACTGTAATCAAAACCAGTTTCTTTCATCTCCGGCTGCTTGCAAAAGTGAAGCCATTCTTCTGTTTCAGAGACTTTGAGAGAGCTAGCCGTGCCTTCATTTCATCTCGCCTCGATTTTTGTTGATACCTGAGTGTTTACTCAGGCGTCAGTCTGTCATCAGTTAGCCGACTGCTGCACGGTTACTAACTGGCAGAGCAAGCAAGACCACATATCTCCCATACTAGCATCCTTACACTGGCTTCCAGTCAGTTTTCAAATTGATTTTAAGATTTCATTATTCGTTTTTAAGCCATTGCACAGGTTAGCACCCTCATACCTTTCTGATCTTTTGAACTGGTACACTCCTGCAAGATCATTGAGGTCTGCGGATCAAATGCTCCTAGCTGTCCCAAAGTCCAGATTGAAGCACAGAGGTGATCGGGCCTTTGCTGTGACTGCTCCTAAACTGTGGAACAAACTGCCCCCTCACATCAGGACCTCCCCAACATTAGACAGTTTAAAACCCCCTTTTTTCTTGTTAACCCACTTTTATTCCTTTGCTTTTAAATCAGAATGAGTTTGTACTACTTTTATTTGTCTTTTTTCTGACTCAAATCTTCTCATTTTATGCTTCTTTTCTTAAATTTTGTCATGTCTTCCTATGTTTTTATCTCCTTTGATTATTTTAAATGTACAGCACTTTGGTCAACAGTTGTTTTTTAAATGTGCTATATGAATAAATCTGACTTTGACTTCACTGAATAACCCTGCACTTTATGTGTTAAAGCCATATTTTAGCTAAAAATCTGTATATATCTGTATATCTGTAAATCGGTATTGGTTGCCAACTGCAAGCACCTGATGATTTGACTACAGGCTTAAGTTTCTCAGTACTCACTTGTCACACCCTGCTTTAATCCCTCCACTGTTTTAGCTTTTTTACTTTTCTATTCTTCTCCCTACAATTATTTCAAGATGTTTATCTCAGCATATTAGCTAAGTATTAATAGGAGTCAGGCTAGTATTTGTCTGAACAAAGCAAAACTCATCACTATGGTGCAATGCTCTTAATTTCATGGTGGTAGCACTCCTAGTGTTTTTATTTGAGATCCCACATTTGCAACATACTTAGCAGGGAGGATGGGTGTGGTGCTGGTAATGTGGATGTGTTTTGAATATTCTTTTGACAGTGTCCAAATTTGACTAGTGCATTGCACTTGTGTTGGTTAGCAGGCTAACAGATATCCTCCCATTTTTGTACAGCAAGAACAAGCAGGTTAAGAGAATTATTTGTGCAAGTAATAATGAAGTGCACTCCCTTTGTAAAATGTTCTCTGCTTTGTAAGGACCACTGGATACTTACTTAATTATCTTAAGTCTGTCCCTACTTCAGTGGGGTTTTTTCTTGAATTGTCACATCCTGAAGTCTGAGGTGACAGGATGTATTCCTGTCAGTGGGCTGCAGGTTGACTAGCTGCTATGGTCTAAAAGCAGTAAATGCTAAGAAGACCTTTTAAACTATGCACTTTTTAGTCGTATTGGTGAGATCAGTACACTTTGTGTCAATGCACAGTTGTTACAAGGTTTGTCAAAGTGTTACTCTCAGAACTTGGGGGTTGTTTTTTGTTTGGTTCAGTTTAAAATAAAATAAATAAAAAGCCATAGGTTCCCCCTTTGGTAAATGTGTAAATGTAAATGTGTGATGTTTGACCTCTGCATGAGGACGAGTATTCGTATGTTTCTCCATTTTGACAATCTATTTTGCACCCTTAAAATATAAAGTACATCTGATGTGAAGATGTTGACACACCAGCTGCCTGTTTGCACAAAGAAAAGAATTGTGCACACTGTCTCTTAGATCATTTTCAGCCCATCTTAGGCAGCTAAATGATTTAGTGGCATCCCAAATGCTGAATGGATGAAGCCCTGGATAGAGAGTACAGCTCTGATAGCATGTGTGCATGCGTGCTCATACTCAAGTATGAGTGTGTGGCTTTTTACCCTCCCTTATATGTCTCCTCACTGTTGCTTGAGTCTCTAATCTGAGTCCACGTAAATCCACATGCAAACCACAGGAAGTCAGAGAACTGTTGGAGCAGAAACGCTGCATCAGTGTTGTATTAGGGTTGTAAAATGTGGTTCATTAGACAGCTCCTGAATTAGATCCCCTTCCTCCTCTTTTACCAGACCTTGCTTTGGAAGAATGAGTATTACACCACAGCATATATAGTTTAATATCAAGAAACTAGAGAATCTAAATAGAAATGATAACACACCAGCAGCTATATTAATTCTCCATCAATTACTATGTAATGTACGGTAGTTATTCTGCAATATGCATTTGTTCAAATATGTTCAAATTAATAAGTGCATGAATGTCATACAGATAAAATAGTATCTAGAATCTGAGTTCAGCTGTAATGTATAATGTATTGTATTGGCTTATATATATTTGAACAACAGTGCTGATATTGTTTTCATTCTGTTCCTGTTGTTATCTTGTGCTCCAGAGGTGCCGCTGGTCCTCTACCTGTTTCTGCTCGTCTCCCTAGTTTGGTTGTGGGCAGGACTCCATATGGGCTACAGGTACCTGTGGATGCTCATCCTCTACGTCATCTTTAACTGCCTGCTGGTGAGATCATTTCCTTTTCTGTTTGTTTGTTTGTTTGTTTGTTTCCTGTTTGTGCATATGTTTTCTTCTTGTTGTAATTGGAGAACAGTTAAAAGTTATAAAGTTAAAGCACTTCTTTTTATATCTTCAAGCTCGATGTGTGTACTCTTTCTCCAGGTTTGATTTTTCTTATGAAAGATATTGTTTTTACCTATCTAATCAAATTTTCAGCTACTCTCTGAGCTAAATGTTGCTGTAGCTGAAAATTTGAGAACGCTGCAGAGTCGGTGTGTGTGTGTGTGTGTGTGTGTGTGTGTGTGTGTGTGTGTGTGTGTGTGTGTGTGTGTGTGTGTGTGTGTGTGTGTGTGTGTGTGTTGGGGGGTGGAGAGGTATGATGAAGGGAAGTCCATTCACTTTGAAGGCCAGCTTTGATGTATCTGACAGGCAGAGTAAGAAGTGCCTCAGGTGTGGAGAGAGAGAGGCAGGGTTATCACTGTGTCATGTCTCACCAACGCCTCTCACTGCTATGTTTGTCCATCTCTCCACTTTATTTTTGTCTTTTCTTGGTCCCTTTGTTTGCATCTTTTTATAGTTTATTTACTCCCTCTGTTTCTCTCAGTTCTGTATTTCAGATGTCAGTGTAGCTAAGTAAAGATATTTCAAATGCAAGATAGATTACTCTACCACTAAATGCAGTCCAGTACATATTTAAATATTTGCACAGTGAGATCATTTTCACAAGCATGCCTCTGCATCACGCCACTACAGATTCCAAAAAAAGAAATAAGGATGGGAAGTGTAGATGCTGGGCTTCAATCTAGAGGCTTAATAAAAATATAGTCCCTATAACCAATTTCCACCTGTTCAAAAGAAACTGGACAAAATGAGGACGGTCATTAATGATCAAATATAAAACCTGTGCAACAATATCATCATGAACTCTGGAACACATTGTGCAAGTTTTTGTGGATTTTTCTGCCTTCAGTTATGTCCTTAGTGAGGGAAACACATGCTTACTCATGTAACTGAGACATTTTTTTAAAAACTTTTGTCTTCTGGTTACTAAGGATTTAGCTGTGGCTCATTCATATCAGTAGCTTTATTACTTGTCTTTAAATTGTCTTCTGTCAATTTTACTTAACCTATTAAATCATACATTTTCTGGCGCAAAGGTTTAGTTTTGTAGAAGTGTTTAATGCATAATGTGTTTTTTTTTTAAGAAGATGCCCACGAAGCTTTCTGGATCAGTTGTGCTTAGTTTTGCACAATAGTCCCTAAATGTTTGCAGTGATCGGGTAGACCACCATATGCCTGTAACATGTGCCACAAGAGGTCTGTGACAACCAATGTTGATATGTAGCATCTACATGCTAAAGACAACAGCGCTTAACATAAGTAAACATCTCCTGTTAGTCCAGTGACTGAAGTGAAGTGATGTCAGCAGCAATGGTCATTGTCGCACTCGACACTTCTTCATGACCAGCAATACTTTGTCCATCCCTGTGACATCACATAGCTAGTTTGATTTTATTTAAAATGAACTTGTGATTGTTAATTTACATGCAAAGTTTTTAAATACATTTCCTCAGTTCTGCTTGTGTTTCTTTTAACCTGGGTAAAAATCCTCTCACTTAGAAACATTTCAGACTAATAGCCTTTGTTTCCTCTCTAAATACTTTGATTTGTTCTTGGGCCCCCTCATTAGGCCCCTGAGTTATCAAAGTTCTTAGCACTGCTGTCACACAAACATACATCCGCCCACACAATAGTACATAAAAATCTCCTCTTTACGTTAATTGGCAGATGACTAGTAGTTTGATAACACTTTTGCTCTCTAAATGAGGACTTTTGGGCTTTTTGGTGGCGACGTACAGTAACAGCTAAAAAGAGCTTCTTGCTACCCTATTTGTATTTCAGCAACTTAAATGTAGCTTAACTTTAACTTCAGATAGGACAAGTTCTATCAAACTTTGTATCATCTGGAAAAAAAGAACTGCTGCAATTGATTTTCAGCCGTGCCTCATACAAAGTTCCAGCTAAAACAGCAGCCTCTGGGGTCTGCACCAAAAGTACCAGAAGTAGGGATTTATCAAAGTGGAACGGGTAAGGGTCCCAAAGGTACATTGTGTCCAAGGATATTGATTAGCCATAAACAAACTCATCTGACCCACTTTCTACAAAGCACCACTAAAGAAAGGTCAGGATGCTGTAACCATGTACGAAGCATGGCTGCTATCATATTTATTTGTATGCAAGATTTGGGTTATGTGTTTTTTTTTAAAGCACATTTAATTTGTTTAGCGGTGATGGAGGAAAAGCGTTGCTGTGAGAGGACTCATTGATCATTTTGTGTCACTGCAGAACTTCCATTAGGGACTAAATCGAAAAAAGAAAGTAAAATTTAAAGAAAGCAACTGTGATACTTACTCTCTGTCATGAACACTCGAACAGCAAGATTTAACAAAATATGATGATTGTCACATTTCTTAACAGATATGACTTGGTAACTAGAGTAATCTTACTTTTGTTTCATGATTTTGTGAACTCAAACCCATATGGAATATTTTTAGGTTAACTAAAGAAATTAAACTGAGATATTTTTCAGGACACGGTGCTACAGGACTGCCTTATTCTCCCAGTATTATTATTCCAGTGCATTTTTGAACATCTTATCCTTCCCATAGGTTTTCAATGCCGTGAGCTTGGAATTTGTTAGGCTGTGCATCTCTGCTGCAAAGTCAAGTACACTTGTTTTTTTGTTTTTTTGTTTCCTTCATGCCGCGAATTTTCCATTAAGAGAATTTTCCATATTTACCTCATTGGTGTTGTTGATGTTAACTGCTGATTACTGAACACCATTAAACAGCTGCAGATGTTACAGCTGTGCACAAGTGTCTGTTGCAGAGCCCACATTGCTCTTTGGTTAGGTGCTGTAAAAACAACCTCTTGTTGCCAGCCGGGTATCTGTTAAAATCAAGCTGTGAAACACATCACATGTTTGCAGTTATACTGTGGAAAATGTGACTTTTTAGCCAACAGGCCACAGGGTTTTCTTTTCTCTCTACAAGCCTTTGATCCATCCTTTTACATAATACAGCTGTCAGTCACATCATGCTGAAATAGAAGACAATAATCAAATCACAACAGCACAACCCCTCATTATCTCCTACTGCACGTTCGATGTACCGATAAACACTACGTCACTGTATCCGTGCTGTCAGAAGCCTCACAGCTGTGAAGCAGGACCATGCTTCATTACAATTCAATTCAACCCCCACTTGCACATTCAGCCTTGGCACTGGCTAAAAATAGGACACAGGATATGTGTATATTTTTATGGAAAAGAAGGCGGTAGGCAATTAGCCGTGTGAAGCCTGGAAGTATTTAGGGTTTCGGTCAAACAGCTCTTTTTCTTTTAGCACAGAAAGCACAGAAAAATCTGCGGACACAGCACTTTTTGCAGTTGATGCAGTTTAGTATATTTAATCACTTTGAAAGAAGTCAGAAAACTCGAGAGCTATTTTTTAATTATTTCAGTTTTCTAATTTTATCATCTTGCCCTTTGTCTTACCCCTGACAAGCAGTACATTTCTTTAGCTCGTTGCTGTTGTCACTTTTAAACGCCCTACTTAAAAACCCACAAAACAGAATGCTGTGTAAAATTGTACTCAAAACTTTGCAAATTATTTAAACACCATAATTAATTTAAAGTAGCACAAAGGCAACATGTCAAACTATGAGATTTTATTGTTTTTGATTTGATTCATTTTAAGGTTGATGCGGGCGACATGTTTTGAAAATGTTAGGAAACAGACCATAAAAGAGAAGCAGCTTAAATAAACCCTGCAAATAATTTGAAAAATTGAGAACTAAATATGAAATTAAAAAGAATTTGAGGATTTTGTCATCTCTGAAATGTAAGACCCTTTGTGTATCTCTGTACACAAAGGAGAAAGCCAAAAATGGCACAAATGGCAGTCATGTGAGATTCTTTTTGTGAATGCCTGCACTTCCTCCAGGATGAACACAAAGGGACCATCAACTTTGTTATCAGCACACATTTCAAAAGCCAGCATGAGGGTGTTAGTGCACCTAGCATGAATAAGTTACCAGTATCTGAAGGAACTCTTAATGTCTGCTACCATCCAGCAACTGTTTTCTTTCAACAAGACACCACCAAACTACATTTGTATTACAACAGCGTGGCCCTTTTGTAAAATAGCCTGCCTGCAGTCCAGGTCTGTTACCTATTGAAAAAAAAGCTGGCACATTATGAAACAACACTGCAGTGAAGAGAGCACCAAACTGTTGAGCAGCTTAAATCCTCCACCTAAGAATGGGAAAATATTTCAATTTAAAGAGTTGTTGTCCATGTTGTCTTTGTCTTCTTTAAATGTCAGGATCATTATGATTTCAATCATACAAATCATTGCTTTCATATGTACATTTTGCTCAGCACCCCAAATGATTTTAAACAGGGTTGTATCCAACACAATCAAATGCTCCTTCTCACGGTCCGTTTCACATCCCTCAACACCATCCCGTCCTTAGTGTCCTCTTTTGGACTTTGCCTTCGATCTCCAAAGACATGGACTCAGCGATCAGGGAACACTTACATAACTTACCTATGGCTGTTAAGCCTGTTCCTCAGGCCACACAGCTTGCTAATGATCTGTGCTAATCACCCACGGTGCTGTTGTAATGGAGAAATGCTCATGGATAAAGACATACACACCCATATATGAATACACACCTGGCTGCTTTCTGTTCCATGTTACATGCGAACACACAAAGGAAGACTAATTACCTTCTTCAAGCTATACGCAGAAAATCCAAATATATATATCCAAATATAAGGTCATAACATCATTATGACTTTACATATCCCTGAACATAGCTCCTAGCCATGAAGTGTTCCATTTACTAAAGGACATGGTTTAAAGCTCTCATTTTGCAATTCATGCACAATTACCTACAAGGCACACTAATTTATGGGAACACAGTGTACGATTCACTAATCTGTTTAAGTCACTGTGTCAGAAAACAGCGGAGTATACTGCACTGTTTTTAACCTGCAAGGTCTCCAGTGAGCTTATAAACAGGCTTTCTTTCCTTCTCATAATCTGGATATTCCAGTTTTATAGTGCCCCCATAAACACACAGTTCTGATTTACTGTTCCTGCTCTCTTCCTATTAATGTTTACTGTGGCCATCCAGGCTGCTTATAATCCCGTTCTGTCAATAAACTCGAGATGAGTAACGTTGATTGCTCTGCCAGGAAAGTTGAAGCTTAATTACAGACACGAACCTTATGTCACAAAGTTTGATTTAAGGATTTGAATAAGTTGGGGAGTTGCGCGCACACACACACACACACACACACACACACACACACACACACTGACAGATTGATATTTATTTTCACAAAAAAGCAAAGTGTTTACATTTGGTTTTATCAATGAAACAATCAGTCCGTCAGGTTTTGCCTAAACATATTTTATTACTATATTCATTATTTTCTTCCGTGTTGTCCAAAAACGTACTTTCTCTCCCCATGTGTAAACGTCTTTAATAGGTCCGTGTTGGCCTGTATTCACACACGCTTGTGGTTTGCGCTCTTGTGTGTTCCGTCTCTGTCTGTGGCTGCCATCATCGCCCGATGATGGGTGTTGTGAAATATGGGCTGGATTCATGGTATTTGACGCCCTGGTGTTTTGGGGTAATTCGCATCCTGGTGCTGTTGACCAAGCAGATAATGGTAATGATGAAGAAGTGGAGGAGGCAGAAATACCAGTATGCCAATGATGTCACTGCCCCAGTGGTGAAGTAATGCTTCAGTAATCATGCTGAAAGAAGTGAAAGAAGTTTAATTCGGAATGCAACAGCAACACGCTGCACAAAAATAATAATGAGTATAGTATTATTTAATATCACATATGTTTATGTAATATGTACAGAGCTTAACAAATCTATTAGACTACCACTGAGTGTGAGGTTTAAGCCACAGCTGATCTAAATCAACAGTTCTGGTAATGGTTAATCCACTAGTTATGTGCAAGCTCTTTAATCCAAACAATATTTTTATGCTAAAATCTATTTAATTTTATTATTCATTCATAATTTTATTATTTTACAAAACAGTTGGAAAAGAATAGTAAAGCACATTATTATTTTTAATTAAGCTCCAAAAGTACAGTTATTTACTTGAATTCTTGAATAGAAAATTAGGTTTGTTTGATGAGTATGTTGTAAGTGTTCTTAGAAAATGGGTTTAAGGAATAGCTATATAATTTTTTATCTTTTGACAGATTTCTAAAATATTTATGTCTTTTTGCTTTTATGATAGGTGGTCTAATGAATTTGTGACGCACTTTTTTGGATCGTTTGGTTCTTTTACCCTCCAAGCCTGCCACTGCAGATTGATTGAGCCGGCAGTATTACAGATTTCAGATTAATCATACTGAAGAGCAGAGCCATAACTTATTCCTAATGTTGAATTTTTCTCCCCACTGCTTTCTCTACAGGGCTTGTATGTGTTTGCTGTGTACTTCATCATGCACAACCAGCTGTGTTGGCCAACTAAAGCAAGTTACACAGTTGAGATGAGTGGACAGGATAGGCCGGATTCTATGTACCAGGGAATGGGACCCACCCCTGTGGGAGGCGACATCAGCAAATCAACTCAAAATCTCATCAGTGCCATGGAAGAGGTACACATACAGAGCTTACATTGTCATCACATTGACACGCTTATGCAATCAAAGGCTGACATATGGGAATAGTTGGTTACACAGATTTACAGCAGTTATCGTGCATGTGTTGCCTAATCTCTGATGCCTGGACTTTTCACATTTGTATTTGACTTACTGATTAAGAAATCCTCATTTCAGGCATGAAAAGAAAAGATTTTGTTCCCCATCCAGACTGTTGAGGTCTGATGATGACTTTAACTCCCATTCTGACCACACATCCATTACAGTTTGTGGTTGAGTTTGTTAGAAATGTGTAGAAATCTTGCATTTGAATGGCAGATGTGGTGATGACGAGAAGAAACCATAGTGACAACCATGGATTACATGATAGAGTAATCATTTGTTTTGAGGAATTTCTGTGTCAAACTACTGTGAAATTTAGTTTTTAAGACTAAACTTATTTCTGCTTATTCTTCTTTAACTCTGTTTCCCACGGCTCGTTTGCACGTTCGCCGTTGTCTAGTTTACATTTCTAGCACATTCATACTGATTCACTTAGATTTTTCAGACTGATTCTCCTGCTAACAGCCCCATCAACTTGTTTTGTGGTTTTGTGACCCTTCTGTTAGACTTGCGCATTGCTTGCAAGCACAGAAAACGAATAGTTATGTCTATAACTTCTGTTCCCTGAAGGAGAGGAACGAGGTACAACACATAAGTATGGGATATCACGCCCTCGCGTGTCCTGGCTGAAGAAACCTTTATTCACGCCTTTACGGCAGATGACGTGTGATGACACGCGCAAGGCCCCGCCCGCACATATAGCCGCTGCCATCACCGTCATCCCTCAGTTCGATAGCCGCTCTTCACCGAGCCAACTGCTCAGTGGGGCCACCCTGTGTTGTACCTCGTTCCTCTCCTTCAGGGAACAGAAGTTATAGACATAACTATTCGTTCCCTTTCAGTCGATTCACTCGGTACAACACATAAGTATGGGACCTATATACACGCCCCGCAGAGCAGCCACCGAACCGGAACGGGACCACCACATCCTCAGTGAGTGGTAGACCCAGCAGAAAGGACAGCATGAGCCACCGAAGGGGCTGTAACGTCCAACCGATAAAACCGCACAAAAGTGTGCGGCGACGCCCAATTAGCCGCTGCACAAATATCAGCCACAGGCACCCCTCTAAAAAGAGCCCATGAGGTCGCCATCCCCCTGGTGGAATGAGCTCCCACCCCGTGGGGCAACGCAAAACCTCCGGTGCTGTATGCCAGCGAGATAGCTTCTACAATCCAGTGGGACAGCCTCTGTCTGGACAGAGCTCTACCTCTATTCGGATTAGCGAAGCAGACAAACAACTGGTCACACAAACGCACATCCCGAGTGCGCTCAATGTAGGTGCGTAGCGCACGCACCGGACAAAGAGAATGCACCCTCCTCTGCTCCTCAGATTCAAAAGGAGGGGAGCAAAAGCTCAGCAACTCAAACTCCATTGAACTATAAGATGCAGGCATGACCTTGGGAAGATAGGCGGCATTCGGACGCAATACGACCTTGCGGCCATCAGGAGAAAACTGTGTGCAGGCAGGATGCACAGACAGCGCATGAAGGTCCCCCACTCGCTTCGCCGAGGCCAAAGCGAGAAGTAATGCGGTCTTATACGAAAGAAGTTTCATATCTACCGACTCAACGGGTTCAAACGGAGGGCCACAAAGGGCCTCCAGCACCAAAGACAAGTCCCAAGCAGGGACACTGGACTTAAGCACGGGCCTCAGCCGGCGAACCCCTTTCAGAAAACGCACGGCGAGGGGATGCGCACCTGGTGTCACCCCGTCAAAACCGATATGACAAGCCGATATAGCCGCTAAATAAACCTTGATCGTCGAAAACGAAAGGCCTTTATCCAACAGCTCCTGCAGGAATGTCAAAACATCCACAATAGAGCACTGAAATGGGAGAGTGTGGCGGTCCTGGCACCATCGCTCGAAGGCTCGCCATTTGTAAGCGTACAAGCCTCTAGTAGACGAGGCCCTGGCGCTCTGAATCGTCGCTACCACACTAGGTGGCAGACCCTTAGCAACCAAGTTTAACCTCTCAGCAGGTAAGCATGAAGGTGCCACAGATCCGGGCGCGGATGAAACACTTCCCCCCCCGCCTGAGAGAGGAGATCCCTGCGGAGAGGAAGCTGCCAAGGACTTGCTGCAAGCAGGCTGATTATTTCTGCATACCATGACTTCGCGGGCCACCAAGGGGCCACCAGGATCAGAGAGAGGGAATGCCGACGCACCCTCTCCAGAATTGGAGATATCATTTCCACTGGGGGAAATGCATACAGGAGCACGTCTGGCCATTGGTGCGCTAGCGCGTCCAAGCCCAAGGGTGCATCGTGGTCGATTATGGAGAAGTACCGGGGGCAGTGAGCATTCACCCTGGAAGCAAAAAGATCTATTTGCGCCTCGCCACATAGATCCCAAATCTGAGCCACTATTGAAGGGTGTAACCTCCATTCTCTCACCAGAGGACCCCCCCTGGAGAGAAGGTCCGGCCCCAGGTTCAGGTGGCCCGGGACATGGGTGGCTCTTAGAGTCAGAAAATGAACACTGCACCATAACAGCAGAGAGCGAGACAGCTGCAACAGGGGAAGAGAGCGTGTTCCTCCCTGCCTGTTTATATAAGACACCACTGTTGAATTGTCCGTCCTGACTAAGACATGCTGGCCCTGCAGGACTGGACGGAAACGCTTTAGAGCTAAGAACACTGCTAACAGCTCTAAGTGGTTGATGTGCAGCTGGCGCTGAGCCGCGGACCAGATCCCTCTCACTGACGCACCCTCGCACAGCGCTCCCCACCCACTTAGGGAAGCATCTGTGGACACCACCTTGCGAAACAACACCCTCCCAATCCGAGAGCCCTGGTGCAGTAGCCCGGGCTCCCTCCAAGGACGGAGAGCTAGCATGCAAGACGCAGTTACCGGCAGCCTCCTCCGGAGGTGACGCGAAGCACACAAACGGTGAGAGAGAGTCCAGCGTTGAAACGCTCTCATTTTCAACAGCCCAAGCGGCACTACGGCGATCATAGATGCCATCATGCCCAACAAGCGCAATATCGTCTGGAAACGCAGTCTGCGTCCCAGCTGAAATTGAGCGAGGCAGCGATGAAACGCGGCCACTCTGTGCTCTGACAACCGTGCGCGGCTGGAAAGAGAGCATATTTCCAGACCGAGAAAAGCGATCTGTTGACCTGGGATTAGCGAGCTCTTCTGAAAGTTCACAGAGAACCCCAGTGTCTGAATGTGTGACAGAACCCGCGACAGCTGCGTCTCCGCCTGTTCTCTGGAGCAAGCCACGAGAGCCCAGTCGTCCAGGTAGGCCAAGATGCGGATGCCCCTCTTCCTGAGGGGCGCTAGCGCTGCCTCGGCACATTTCGTAAAGGTGCGGGGAGCGAGCGACAGCCCGAACGGCAGCACTAGGTATTCGTAGGCTACGCCCTCGAATGCAAACCTCAGAAACTGCCTGTGTTTCGGGTGTATAGCGACATGAAAATAAGCATCTGTTAGATCGATTGTCGCA